>NC_047115.1:1769478-1910032 GCF_902500255.1 Thalassophryne amazonica | reverse complement strand
GAACCAACAGCGCTGATCTGCATCATGGGTCATGTTTTGGTTCTCAGTTCAATTTAATTTCAAATCAATTTCAATTCAGTTCAATTAATTTCATTTATATAGAACCAAATCATAACAAAGCTGCCTCAAGGTGCTTCACACAAGTAAGGTCTAACCTTACTAACCCCTAGAGCAAGAACACAGGCGGCACGAAGAAAAAAACTCCCTGTGATGATGCTGAGGAAGAAACCTCAAGCAGACCAAACTCAGAGGGGCGACCCTCTGCTTAGGCCATGCTAACAGTTACAAGGCTTTTACAAAGCTGAAGAAAGAGAAAACAGAAAAATCATAATAGCTTCAAAACAAAGTGTGTTACTGAGATAAGCGCAGAGTCACTGGTGCTGCAGACAGGGGGTCATCCAGTACCCTGAGATGCAAAGTCCATCCATCACATCATTAGAGGGGCACAGCACAAGCTGCCCCCCCCCCCACCGGCAGAATATATTCCAAAAGCAGTGTGCTACATCAGCTTCAGCCAGGGCATCTCGTGGTCAGTCCAGCACCGTGTGATGTGCAGCTGTTAGCACTGCATGATGTCATCAGTGCCTCAGACAGAGAGAAAAAGAGCAGAATCAATTGGCTGGAAATAACTACGGTACATCTGAGGTATGAGTTCACCAGCAGTAAATCGACAGGGAAGCAGAAAGAACATGAAGGTAATAGCAGGCCGCAACTCTGCAAAAACTGTCCCTCTCAAACTAAAAAACCAAATAATCGGGAAATTTAGCCAAATTGTCTTGTATTAAGCAAAAACAAACAAACAACAAACAAAAAAAAACAAAAAAATCTGCCAATGGGATAAGAAAAATTCACTTGGTTTGAATTCTCAAAACTCGCAAAATGTCTAGGCATTGAATAATCAAAATGCGCCTCTGGACAGAATTCTTATTTTAAGATTAGCCTTGGTCTTAAAATGAGGAAAACAATCTCATTCCTTTGCTTGGATGATTTGAAATCCATTGTCTTTCTTTGTTACTGGTTAAATACCAGCTTGATATTAAAAAAGAAGAAATGTGAAAAAATAAGAAAACGTGAGATACTTTTTCCCAGATTAAGACATTTTTTTCTTATGTAAAAAATGCTTGACAAGATTATTTTTCTATTTAAACAATAATTAAGTCAAATTTTCTTTAAAAAAACTCTGTTTTTTTACTTTCTTAGATATCAGTTTTTTGAAGTTGTAGAACTGAATTTCACTAATAGCAGAACCTTAAAATCTGATCTCACTGGACAGGAAGCCAGTGAAGAGACACCAAAATGGGTGTAATGTGGTTGAACTTTCTGCTTCCTGTTAAAGTCTGGCAGCAGCATTTTGAACCAATTGGAGAGCCCTAATGCTGGACTGCAGTAACCAGAAAAATAGAACATTGCAGTAGTCCAATCTAGAAGAGACAAACACATGAATCAGGGTCTCAGCATCAGCCATAGACAGGATGGGACGAATCTTCACTATATTTCGCAGGTGGAAGAAAACAGTCCTAGTAATATTTCTAATGTGGAGGTCAAAGGACAACGAAGGATCAAAAATTACCCCAAGGTTCCTCACTTTGTCAGTGTGATGTATGACACATGAGCCTAGGCTGAGCGTTAACTGGTCAAATTGATGCCGATGTCTCAGTGGACCAAGAACCATCATTTCAGTCTTATCAGAGTTTAAAAGTAGGACGTTTGTAGACATCCAGCTGTTCACTGATGCAAAGCAATCTTATAAAGATTTTATGTGGATGAAATTACCAGCAGTTATTGGCATGTATAACTGAGTATCATCAGCATAGCAGTGAAAGCTTACCCCAAAACACCACAATATGTGTCCAAGGGGTCCTATATGAACGGAGGAAAACCGGGGGGCCTAAGACAGACCCCTGTGGAACCCCAAATTTCATGTCACTAAGGTCAGGGGTAGTGTTATTGTACAGACCACAGTGAGAATGACGCAAGGGCACTCCCAGTAATCCCAAAATGATTCTCCAACCTATCAAGTAGTAACTGGAACTGATTGTTCCAGCAGCCTGTGTGAGGCTCAGCGTGTCACTCAGGGACATGATGACACAACAGCGAGCGGGATTTGACTTCCTGATCCCTTCACCTTGGAAAGACCCACTGCCCCACTCCTGGAAGTGGACTAAATGGACCTGAATGAGAACAGTGACAATAAGCGAGATGCTCCTCTGCACATGAGCATAAAGGCCGATGTCCTGCAGGAGTGACAGCCATGAAAGAGCCAATGAAAGGAGGATACAGGGTCACTCCGCCTCCTTCAGACAAACTTGAAGTGGATTTAATGCTTCAATACAGAAAGAGAAAGAGACTCGAGATACAGTGCTGAAAGTCAACATCCAACATTTCTGAGAGTCTAAAAACACTAAACCAAGCATTAAATCCTCTCCTCAGGATCCAGATCCCCAGATGATGCTGTTTGTCCTTCATCAGATGTCCATGGTGGGTTGAACTCCAAGGAGATGTAAAGACAGAAACACGTTTAACTGAAGTTTCTGCTCAGAATCCTGGTCCAAGTCCACAGAGTCCCTGCAGAGTGCAAAGGTCACATGATCAGAGTGGACGTGCTGAAGTCGCGTGAGGATATTGTCTATCCGTCTCCACTCTAATGGAATCTTGGCAGGTTTCCACTGGATCAGCTCTGGCGATGCTGCCAGTGGGAATGAAAAGAGCGAAGCATCAGAAACAGTAACGGTAAAGCTTCCTCCAGCCAGAATTGACCCATTACAGCCATCAACGGTTCTGATTCAACGTCCTTATGGTAGAAAAACAGGAAATGCCTGAATGGAAGAAAAAATTATTTTCCAGTATAATTCTACATCAAAACTTCAGAGGTGACGAAGTGACGGTGAGATTCCACTCTGAGTTTACACATCTGCCACAGTGGTAACAGCACCATCAACTGACAGAAATCAGGCTTTTATCCCCATCAGAGTTTTATGATGTCATAAAGCTACAATGTTAAAGAAATAGAAGGAAATGCTGAAACATATAGAAACATATGAAAAAGGTATAGTCCATGGGACGAAGGAGTAAATTGAGTGCCACGGGCCTTGGAGCAAGATAATGACAGCCTATACAACTGCTAAATACTCAGTCATTTGGACCAGTTTCAACAGCACAAACTAAAACACATGACCAATATTCAAATTACTTTTGCATTCCAAGGATTTTCCGTTGTCACCACCACCCTTGAAAGTCAACATGTCATCCACTGACATTGAGTGGAGCTGTAATTACAATTGATGCTTTTACAGTTTTGTGGCTTTGCTGTTTTTGGAAGGTGTTGCGCTCTGACATCAAACTGTCAGGAAATGAAGATCTGTACTAAGGACTCTTCATGTTCAGCATCCTTACCTTATGATGTCATCGCTGTGTCCCAGGTAGAACCTCTGGCTGTGATCCCTGGTGTTGTAAACCACACCGACCCCGGCCACAAAATACACCACCTCCTTCCCGGCCGTGTAGTACAGGTTGTTCCGGCACTGGTGGCCCCGGTACCCGTAGACCCAATCTAGTCTGAGCCGGCAGCCTGGGGTGCTTCGGTCTGACATAGTCGCTCATTTGATGGTGCGCCACTGTTGGACGTCTTTATGATGCAGTGACTGGTGCTCGTTTCAGTGTTAAAGGATGATTAATAAATTTTAAGAATGTGCCTGAAAATCTTCTTCATCCTCCCAAAGCGCTCTGTTTAACAGCAAACACGGAGAAGTGGCACTTCGTCTTATCAGTCCTGTCCGATGGTTCTGGTTCTGTTACAGGAGTTCAGGTCAATTGTTTGAATCTAAAACGCTTCTTGTAATTTTTATTCTTATTTTATTTTTGGTGCATTTGATTTTTATATTTGTTTCATGGTAACTGAACTTTTCAGCAGCGGTTTTTGGTCTCAGATTTCTCAGACCGAACGGGGTCTTGGCCCCAAAGCATCTGAGGCATTCCAAAAATATTAACAAATGTCTCACATCACAGGCTCAAGTCCAAGCCAGTGATGCCATCCCATGTGGTTCCTACTAATCCAGTTCTGAGCTGGTTGAATCCGGTTTGATTTGCTTGTAATCTCAGATTTCTATTATTTTTGGCTTTTGTCAAAGCCAAAAATGTCACAATATATTTTTAAAATATAAGATAATGAAGCCGGAGCCCAAAAGGGTTGAAATCCTGTTATTCGTACAGGAATGAGGCGGGGCATAATGAACAAATTTAACAAATGTTAAAAAGGTAAATTTTTATGATTGAATTTCTTATAACAACCGCATTAAAACTTCAAATAAAAGAGATTCGTATTGAGGTTTTCTGTTTTTATGGCAGAAACCTGCAGTTTTTGTAGCTTTTTCAGTATTTCCCCAAATCACATCCTGGTAGTTTTGCACCTGTCAGAATAAAAGCTCCAATTTTGTCCTTTTCACAATAAAATTTTAGCGTGGCAGGAGTTCGGGTTAGAAGTTCACTCCTGAACCAGCTGTTCACCCGCTACCAACCATCATCATCATCATCATCATCATGTCATCATCATCATCATCACGTCATCATCATCGTCATCATCTTCCTCACAGGAGCTTTTATTTTGACTCTCAGCGCGTTATTCGCACTTTGACCTTTATGAATGGATTAATAATTTGTTTGTTTTTTAATTAAGAGTCTCTCATTAAATAGGTTAATTCTCCCACAGAATTTGGAATTTTCATTTTCCAGAGAAAATCAAACCTAAACGCTCCTGACGGTCTGGAAAGTTCCTTAGACAGGATTAGGATTGATCCTCGAAAATATAATCCGTCCTCTAATCCGGGACCAGACCGGGTTTCCCTCCATCTGTGCGCGCACTAAACGCGTGCGCGGGTGTGAGACGCGCACACGGCTCCATTCATAAAGGTGCGCGTGAGTAAAATCCTCCAGAGCGGCGCGTGATTCGGAATCAGGCAAAAATCAAAGTCCCGCAGTCAGATCCGGGTTAGGTCCGATGGTTGAATCGGAGCAGGTCAGACCGCAGCACCCGGAGTCCCGATCCACCGACAAGCGCACACGCACGGACCTCAGGCGCTCCCAGACCCCGAGTCCGATCCCAGAGACTGGTTCTGATTTTAGGCTGATACAAACGTCAAATCCAGCACAGATAGTGAGACAGGACTTCCTCTGAGAACCTTCAGATTAAAAGCATCGGCAACAGTCTGGCATCGACCCGGTGTGGAACAGAAACTGGAGTCCAGAGTGGATCTGGATTAGATTCCTGATTGGACCTTGTGAGCAGTGAAATATGCACCCCGAAAATTTCTCTGTTATAGATAACTCCAGGTAATAATAACCCGAACCCCACTTTACCACATACAGAAGTCATAATAATAACCCCAACCTTTCATCAAGTCTCTGCTCACTTTATGACATCACAGAAGTCTGCCTGAGGCCTGTGGTTGGTGGACATGATGCTTCAGCTGCTCCGTGTTTTCACTCGGGGGGGCCTCAGCAGTGTCGTGTTAATTGGCTGGCACAAGTGTTATGCCGGATGACCTTCCTGATGCAATTCCACGTTCCATGGGGACATGGGCGGGGCGGGGTTTGAACTTCTTCTGCACTGAAACCAAGCTCACTAACCACTCGGCCACCACCTCGGCTTCTTCAGAGATATTTAATATATTTTTTGATCATCATTGTAGATTCTAAAACATTGACAACATACTATGTTCACATTTCGGATCAAACTGATTTTTAAATCGATGATTCGTATGTATTCATCTGAACTGAATGTCACGTGTTGACAGCTATCAAATTTCAGATTTTATTCTGAAAGATAAAAATCTAAACGTCGCTGTGGTTTATCTTGGTGCATTCTGGCCGGAAAACAGCCCTGGACCGCCCAGGAGCAAAGGATTGTGGGACATTGAGTTCTTTGTTAAATACCGTTCAGATGGTTTTGGAGCTGTCCGCGGTGCTGAACACTGGGCCGTAAACAAATTCAGATTATCAACTAAACTAAAAATAATGGAACGCTAATAATCACATTCTGTATAATTCTGGTGTTTTATTAAATTACACTCGACGCTTTCAAAACACAAATGACATCAAACACTATTCTTTTTAATGATTAATAGAACATTAGTTTTTTGTTTTCCTGATTTTCTTCTGCACTTTAATAAACAGAAAACATACACAAGAAAATCCGCCAAAATCCAAATCAGTGCAAAATCAGACACTCCAAAAGTCTAATGTCAGGTGTGTGAACACTGACCACACCGCAGAACCACCCTGCATGCTGGATGGCAACCACGCAGGTAGCCAGCAGGTCCATTGCCATCCCTACAAACTCACCATCTCTCTGCTGAAACCATGTGAAATGTGGGTGTGTCCTTGACCTTCTCCAGTTTCTGGGGTCCTAAACACTGAAACACCTGTGTCCTGGATCATGTCCAGAGAAACTCACCACATGGACTAAATGTCCCTCACAGTCTCAGTGATGCTCCTCATCTGACTCACTAAGTAACCGTTCACTGGACACAAAGTCATTCCGGCGGGACCCAAAGATCCTCCAGAGACTTGGTACCAAAGACTTCCAGTCCTCACCTTATACACTGGTTAGAGTCCAAGTGTGACAACCAGATAGGAAGACAGGAAGCACCAGGACCCTAATCACTTGAACCTTCATTCTCCTGCAAAGACATCAGCATCACCAAACACCTCAGTCCAGTTACTTCAAGTCTTTGGCAGAAGTGTCCTAGATCAAGACTATCATACAGGTTTTCACTACATTCCTCCATACAGTGAAAAGGTTTATTTGGTGACATAAAGGGTACTGTGGTGGGCAAGTGGTGAGTGCACTTGATTCCAAAGCAGAAGGTTCTTGGTTTGAGACCCTCATGCCCGTTCTATGTGCAATGTGAAGTTGTATCAGGAAAGGCTTCCAGCATAAAACTTCTGCCAAATCAACAATCTGCTGTGGGCAGGTATTGATGATTATTATGATCCCATCTGCTCATAAAATTTGGACATCTGCTTTAACTTATTCTCACAACAGCATCTAATCTACAAAAAAAAAAAAAAAAAAAATCTACCAGAATTTTACATTGGTTTTGCTTTTCTGATCCTCAAACTGCATTAGTGTTTATTTGTGCAAAACTGAATTATTTAAAATCAGTTTAAAAAGAAATAAGCAAAAAGACAAAACCCAACTTAATTCCACTTTGTAAAAGTGTACCAAGTTTATGTTCATCCCACAAATATGAAATTGTGCTGTCTATTGGAAACCTCTTGTCTGTCTGTTGGAAACCTAATGCCTGTCTATTGGAAGTCTCCTGTCTGTCTGTTGGAAAACTATTGTCTGTCTATTGGATGTATCTTGTCTGTTGGAGACCTCTTGTCTGTTGGAAACCTCTTGTCTGTCTGTTAGAAGTCTCTTGTCTGTCTCTTGGAAACCTCTTGTCTGTCTGTTGGAAGTCTCTTGTCTGTCTGTTGGAAGTATCTTGTCTGTCTGTTAGAAGTCTCTTGTCTGTCTGTTGGAAACCTCTTGTCTGTCTGTTGGAAGTCTCTTGTCTGTCTGTTAGAAGTCTCTTGTCTGTCTGTTGGGAGTCTCTTGTCTGTCTGTTGGAAACCTCTTGTCTGTCTGTTGGAAGTCTCTTGTCTGTTGGAAACCTCTTGTCTGTCTGTTAGAAGCCTCTTGTCTGTTGGAAGTCTCTTGTCTGTTGGAAGTCTCTTGTCTGTTGGAGACCTCTTGTCTGTTGGAAGTCTCTTGTCTGTTGGAAACCTCTTGTCTGTCTGTTAGAAGCCTCTTGTCTGTTGGAAGTCTCTTGTCTGTTGGAGACCTCTTGTCTGTTGGAAGTCTCTTGTCTGTTGGAGACCTCTTGTCTGTTGGAAGTCTCTTGTCTGTTGGAAGCCTCTTGTCTGTTGGAGACCTCTTGTCTGTTGGAAGTCTCTTGTCTGTTGGAAACCTCTTGTCTGTCTGTTAGAAGTCTCTTGTCTGTCTCTTGGAAACCTCTTGTCTGTCTGTTGGAGACCTCTTGTCTGTTGGAAGTCTCTTGTCTGTTGGAAGCCTCTTGTCTGTTGGAGACCTCTTGTCTGTTGGAAGTCTCTTGTCTGTTGGAAACCTCTTGTCTGTCTGTTAGAAGTCTCTTGTCTGTCTCTTGGAAACCTCTTGTCTGTCTGTTGGAAGTCTCTTGTCTGTCTGTTGGAAGTATCTTGTCTGTCTGTTAGAAGTCTCTTGTCTGTCTGTTGGAAACCTCTTGTCTGTCTGTTGGAAGTCTCTTGTCTGTCTGTTAGAAGTCTCTTGTCTGTCTGTTGGGAGTCTCTTGTCTGTCTGTTGGAAACCTCTTGTCTGTCTGTTGGAAGTCTCTTGTCTGTTGGAAACCTCTTGTCTGTCTGTTAGAAGCCTCTTGTCTGTTGGAAGCCTCTTGTCTGTTGGAAGTCTCTTGTCTGTTGGAAGTCTCTTGTCTGTTGGAAGTCTCTTGTCTGTCTGTTGGAAGCCTATTGTCCTGTCTGTTGGAAAACTATTGTCTGTCTATTGGATGTATCTTGTCTGTTGGAGACCTCTTGTCTGTTGGAAACCTCTTGTCTGTCTGTTGGAAGTCTCTTGTCTGTTAGAAGTTTCTTGTCTGTCTGTTGGAAGTCTCTTGTCTGTCCATTAGAAGTCTCTTGTCTGTCTGTTGGAATTCTCTTGTCTGTCTGTTGGAAGTCTCTTGTCTGTCTGTTGGAAACCTCTTGTCTGTCTGTTAGAAGTCTCTTGTCTGTCTCTTGGAAACCTCTTGTCTGTCTGTTGGAAGTATCTTGTCTGTCTGTTGGAAGTCTCTTGTCTGTCTGTTGGAAGTATCTTGTCTGTCTCTTGGAAACCTCTTGTCTGTCTGTTGGAAGTATCTTTCTGTCTGTTAGAAGTCTCTTGTCTGTCTCTTGGAAACCTCTTGTCTGTCTGTTGGAAGTATCTTGTCTGTCTGTTAGAAGTCTCTTGTCTGTCTGTTGGAAGCCTCTTGTCTGTCTGTTGGAAGCCTCTTGTCTGTCTGTTGGAAGCCTATTGTCCTGTCTGTTGGAAAACTATTGTCTGTCTATTGGATGTATCTTGTCTGTTGGAGACCTCTTGTCTGTTAGAAGTCTCTTGTCTGTCTCTTGGAAACCTCTTGTCTGTTGGAAGTCTCTTGTCTGTTGGAAGTCTCTTGTCTGTTGGAAGTCTCTTGTCTGTCTGTTGGAAGCCTATTGTCCTGTCTGTTGGAAAACTATTGTCTGTCTATTGGATGTATCTTGTCTGTTGGAGACCTCTTGTCTGTTAGAAGTCTCTTGTCTGTCTCTTGGAAACCTCTTGTCTGTCTGTTGGAAGTCTCTTGTCTGTCTGTTGGAAGTATCTTGTCTGTCTGTTAGAAGTCTCTTGTCTGTCTGTTGGAAACCTCTTGTCTGTCTGTTGGAAGTCTCTTGTCTGTCTGTTGGAAGTCTCTTGTCTGTCTGTTAGAAGTCTCTTGTCTGTCTGTTGGGAGTCTCTTGTCTGTCTGTTGGAAACCTCTTGTCTGTCTGTTGGAAGTCTCTTGTCTGTCTGTTGGAAGTCTCTTGTCTGTTGGAAACCTCTTGTCTGTCTGTTGGAAGTCTCTTGTCTGTTGGAAACCTCTTGTCTGTCTGTTAGAAGCCTCTTGTCTGTTGGAAGTCTCTTGTCTGTTGGAAGTCTCTTGTCTATCTGTTGGAAGTATCTTGTCTGTCTGTTAGAAGTCTCTTGTCTGTCTGTTGGAAACCTCTTGTCTGTCTGTTGGAAACCTCTTGTGTCTGTTGGAAACCTCTTGTCTGTCTGTTGGAAGTCTCTTGTCTGTCTGTTGGAAGTATCTTGTCTGTTGGAAACCTCTTGTCTGTCTGTTAGAAGTCTCTTGTCTGTCTGTTGGAAGTCTCTTGTCTGTCTGTTGGAAGTCTCTTGTCTGTTGGAAACCTCTTGTCTGTTGGAAACCTCTTGTCTGTCTGTTGGAAGTCTCTTGTCTGTTAGAAGTCTCTTGTCTGTCTGTTGGAAGTCTCTTGTCTGTTAGAAGTCTCTTGTCTGTCTGTTGGAAGTCTCTTGTCTGTTAGACGTTTCTTGTCTGTCTGTTGGAAGTCTCTTGTCTGTCCATTAGAAGTCTCTTGTCTGTCTGTTGGAATTATCTTGTCTGTCTGTTGGAAGTATCTTGTCTGTCTGTTGGAAACCTCTTGTCTGTCTGTTAGAAGTCTCTTGTCTGTCTGTTGGAAACCTCTTGTCTGTCTGTTAGAAGTCTCTTGTCTGTCTCTTGGAAACCTCTTGTCTGTCTGTTGGAAGTCTCTTGTCTGTCTGTTGGAAGTCTCTTGTCTGTCTGTTGGAAGTATCTTGTCTGTCTCTTGGAAACCTCTTGTCTGTCTGTTGGAAGTATCTTTCTGTCTGTTAGAAGTCTCTTGTCTGTCTCTTGGAAACCTCTTGTCTGTCTGTTGGAAGTATCTTGTCTGTCTGTTAGAAGTCTCTTGTCTGTCTGTTGGAAGCCTCTTGTCTGTCTGTTGGAAGTCTCTTGTCTGTTGGAAACCTCTTGTCTGTTAGAAGTCTCTTGTCTGTCTGTTGGAAACCTCTTGTCTGTTAGAAGTCTCTTGTCTGTCTGTTGGAAGGCTCTTGTCTGTCTGTTGGAAGGCTCTTGTCTGTCTGTTGGAAGGCTCTTGTCTGTCTGTTGGAAGTATCTTGTCTGTCTCTTGGAAACCTCTTGTCTGTCTGTTGGAAGTCTCTTGTCTGTCTGTTGGAAGCCTCTTGTCTGTCTGTTGGAAACCTCTTGTCTGTCTGTTGGAAACCTCTTGTCTGTCTGTTGGAAGTCTCTTGTCTGTCTGTTGGAAGTCTCTTGTCTGTTGGAAATCTCTTGTCTGTCTGTTGGAAGTCTCTTGTCTGTCTGTTGGAAGTCTCTTGTCTGTCTGTTGGAAACCTCTTGTCTGTCTGTTAGAAGTCTCTTGCCTGTCTGTTGGAAGTCTCTTGTCTGTCTGTTAGAAGTCTCTTGTCTGTCTGTTGGAAACCTCTTGTCTGTCTGTTAGAAGTCTCTTGTCTGTCTGTTGGAAACCTCTTGTCTGTCTGTTGGAAGTCTCTTGTCTGTATGTTAGAAGTCTCTTGTCTGTATGTTAGAAGTCTCTTGTCTGTCTGTTGGAAACCTCTTGTCTGTCTGTTGGAAGTCTCTTGTCTGTTGGAAACCTCTTGTCTGTCTGTTAGAAGCCTCTTGTCTGTTGGAAGTATCTTGTCTATTGGAAACCTCTTGTCTGTCTGTTGGAAGCCTCTTGTCTGTCTGTTGGAAGTCTCTTGTCTGTCTGTTGGAGTCTCTTGTCTGTCTGTTGGAAACCTCTTGTCTGTCTGTTGGAAGTCTCTTGTCTGTCTGTTAGAAGTATCTTGTCTGTCTGTTGGAAGTCTCTTGTCTGTCTGTTGGAAGTCTCTTGCCTGTCTGTTGGAAGTCTCTTGTCTGTCCGTTGGAAGTCTCTTGTCTGTCTGTTAGAAGTATCTTGTCTGTCTGTTGGAAGTCTCTTGTCTGTCTGTCTGTTGGGATTCTCTTGTCTGTCTGTTCGAAACCTCTTGTCTGTCTGTTAGAAGTCTCTTGTCTGTCTGTTGGAAACCTCTTGTCTGTCTGTTGGAAGTCTCTTGTCTGTTGGAAACCTCTTGTCTGTCTGTTGGAAGTATCTTGTCTGTTGGAAACCTCTTGTCTGTCTGTTAGAAGCCTCTTGTCTGTCTGTTGGAAGTCTCTTGTCTGTCTGTTGGAAGTTTATTGTCTGTTGGAAGCCTCTTGTCTGTCTGTTGGAAGTCTCTTGTCTGTCTGTTGGAAGTTTCTTGTCTGTCTCTTGGAAACCTCTTGTCTGTCTGTTGGAAGTCTCTTGTCTGTCTGTTGGAAGCCTCTTGTCTGTCTGTTGGAAACCTCTTGTCTGTCTGTTGGAAGTCTCTTGTCTGTCTGTTGGAAACCTCTTGTCTGTCTGTTAGAAGTCTCTTGCCTGTCTGTTGGAAGTCTCTTGTCTGTCTGTTAGAAGTCTCTTGTCTGTCTGTTGGAAGTCGCTTGTCTGTCTGTTGGAAGTCTCTTGTCTGTCTGTTAGAAGTCTCTTGTCTGTCTGTTGGAAACCTCTTGTCTGTCTGTTGGAAGTCTCTTGTCTGTCTGTTAGAAGTCTCTTGTCTGTCTGTTGGAAACCTCTTGTCTGTCTGTTGGAAGTCTCTTGTCTGTTGGAAACCTCTTGTCTGTCTGTTGGGAGTCTCTTGTCTGTTGGAAACCTCTTGTCTGTCTGTTAGAAGCCTCTTGTCTGTTGGAAGTATCTTGTCTATTGGAAACCTCTTGTCTGTCTGTTGGAAGTCTCTTGTCTGTCTGTTGGAAGTCTCTTGTCTGTCTGTTAGAAGTATCTTGTCTGTCTGTTGGAAGTCTCTTGTCTGTCCGTTGGAAGTCTCTTGTCTGTCTGTTAGAAGTATCTTGTCTGTCTGTTGGAAGTCTCTTGTCTGTCTGTCTGTTGGGATTCTCTTGTCTGTCTGTTGGAAACCTCTTGTCTGTCTGTTAGAAGTCTCTTGTCTGTTGGAAACCTCTTGTCTGTCTGTTGGAAGTATCTTGTCTGTTGGAAACCTCTTGTCTGTCTGTTGGAAGTATCTTGTCTGTTGGAAACCTCTTGTCTGTCTGTTGGAAGTTTCTTGTCTGTTGGAAACCTCTTGTCTGTCTGTTGGAAGCCTCTTGTCTGTCTGTTGGAAGTCTCTTGTCTGTCTGTTGGAAGTATCTTGTCTGTTGGAAACCTCTTGTCTGTCTGTTGGAAGTCTCTTGTCTGTCTGTTGGAAACCTCTTGTCTGTCTGTTGGAAGTTTCTTGTCTGTTGGAAACCTCTTGTCTGTCTGTTGGAAGTCTCTTGTCTGTCTGTTGGAAACCTCTTGTCTGTCTGTTGGAAGTCTCTTGTCTGTCTGTTGGAAGTCTCTTGTCTGTCTGTTAGAAGTCTCTTGTCTGTCTGTTAGAAGTCTCTTCTAATGTTGGAGTTTGGAAAGGTTTTTTGTTGTCATTAGAGGTAATTCAGGATTACACTGAAAAAATAATTAAGGGGCTTCACAAAGTGCAAAAGTGAGAGTTGAAAGCTTTCACCAAATGCCAGATAAAATTGTATTAACATACAATTAATAACATTAATTTTTCTCAAGTCTAAACAGGTCATTTCACTTCACGTCTTCATTTGAGCATCAGCACGTAACCCGTTTACGATATCAAACAAAAAATCCTACTTTGAAACTGAAACTCTCATATTCCATCATGAATGATTTTCTTGTGATCAAATGTAACTCTGCATCAGCGTGTTTGAACACTTTCTTTGAACACTTTTAAAAGGTTTCATGTTGTTATGTGCGGGTATAAATTCAGAACAATCAGACAGGCAACATTTCTTTTAAAAGCATTTTAATGGCTTTTTTTTGCACATATGTAACAGAAAGGGGAGGAGTCTACAGGTGCAGATCCATCTAGCAGTGACAACACACCCTGGCCCCGCCCACCCAAACCCCACCCATATTGTGGTATTGTTGATTCTGCAGTACGAAGAAATATGTCGTTATTATGGTTATGATGATAGAGGAATGCACACTATATTTAACAAATGGCCAGAGGATGGCACTATAAAAAAGAATCAGTGTAAATATTGTTTCAGTTACTTCAGAGGTTTTTGTTTTTCCAGAGTGTAGCTCCACCCGCCCAATTTCACCCGTCACATAAAGCAAACACACCGTCCAGGCCCACTTCTGGGATTTTCCTGGAAATGAGAAAATAAATGACTGCATGAAGAACAAACGGACGTTTGGTGGAGGTTCAGGTTCTGAGAGCATTAAAGGAGATTTTTATTTCAATAAATGTGTGGCAGCGAGATTCACATTTAAACACTAAAGCCACATTTTTCTGATTTTGTGCAGAAATCTGGTTTCAGGAGTTTCTGCACAGATAAAATATCAGAGTTCAGCATGTGTTTTTATATTTATTAGTCCAGTTAGAATTTTAATAACTGATCTGTTGATGAGCTGATAAACTGAAGAAAAAAAAATCAGACAGATTGTCTCGGAGTGAAATTTACCCCCCGCCATTTCTCAAATGTTACAATTTTCAGTTTTTAAACTTGTATGTTTTATTCTAAAGCGTAAATGGTCTTTAACCTGGTTAAATTAGAGATAAGAGTCGCCGTTATGTGTTCAGTGTTTGTCCTAAGTATCACATAAACTGACAACATTCTTTACGAAGGAAAGCTGACAGCGCCACCATCTGGACAAACACCTGAATACAGTTTAGGAGATGAGTACAAATGGTCGTCACAGAGAATAAAATCTATCAATTTTCCTTCTTTTTCTATCTGAAAGTTTGTCCGGGTTCCTGTGACTAAAGAGCAGCAGCTTTCGACGTTTCACTCACTGTCGGCGGCGGCGGCGGCGTGTTGTTATTTTGCACGTGTCAAAGTCTTAAAGCATCAAATTATACAGTCTGAAAAAGAGACTAAAACTAAAGACGTCAGAGTTAAATGTAATAAAACATGTCACAGGAATTAGTCAAATGTTTTAATATCACAGTAGGTAATTACCTTTAAGTGTTCAGCACTCCTGAATTTCATAGACTTTTAGGCTGAAGGTAAATTAGAATTATAATAACTATAATCTGCAGTTAAATGAAAAGTTCAAGAAGTTTTGTTCACTTAAATGTAGCCTAAACAACCAAACGGTATCTCTTCATGCTCTCAAATTGGTAATTTGTCAATTGACTGCAACAATTTTTTTGTTTTCCTCAGTAAACCAGAGCAAACTGACCAGAGGAGTAACTCAACAAATTTTAGTGTGGAAAACAAACAAACAAAAAGAGCTGAAACCACCAAGCAAGTGATCAATAATTCTGTAACATCAATCAATATTCTGCAACATCAATCAATATTCTGTAATGTAATTCCACCTTTTTTTAGAATCATGCTCTTTTTTTGTTCTTTTTTAACATCTACGTCTCCAAACGTTCGAACTAAATAAACCTTCAAAACAAACAAACTGCAGGAAATAAAATTATTTCCTAAATATCTAAAAGCGGAACAAAATATCACCGGAGTGGAAACTCAAACTTGATGGATCCTCTAACGTTTGTTGTGTTTGTCAACATTCTTACCGTTTTTTTTTTTAAAGACGTCAGAGTCATGTGACTTGACGGTTCCTTCATTCTGTTTCTTTTTGATCGTGTTTTGGTGAAAGAAAGTAAAGTGAAGCTTCAGTCTCATTAGTTACAATAATACGTGAAACTAAACATTTTTGTTATACACAAGTTATTGATACATGTCAAAGCACCGCGGGGTAATGCTTCAAATCAACGCCACTTCCTGTCACGCTGCAAGAATGAGACAGGACCAGAATATAACGAAAATCAAAAAGCATGATTACACTTCATGGGTTTATTATTTCAGCTTGACATTTTTTGGCTCCTAGTTTTGCAGCTTTATCCAACAGCGTTCCCAGTTTTCCCAGTACAGAGGGATACACATCATCTTGCAAAGACAAGGCCTCGTAAAAACCCAGGATGGAGCCTGACAGCAGCTTCCCCGTCCAGAAAAATGAACCAAAAAGTGATCAAAGCAGAAAGACGAAAGCCACAGAGGCAGCAGCCGACACACACACACACACCCACCCACACACACACACCCACCCACACACACATACACCGGAAATCACAGGGAATATCGCGGAATATCGCGGGAGCTCCTCAGTGTTGCCGATCACACACAAATCTTCAGCTGCCTGAAGCGTCTGCAGACCTTTATTTTGAAAAATGGGTACAGGCTATGCGCTGGAGCTGGCCTCCAGCTCTGAGCCGGCCCGGACGGCTGCGAGGCACAGAGTGGAGAGATTTGGGTCGGAGCTGGCATGCTGGAGTCACGCTCACGCAGGAAGAGGAGGAGCAAGAGGAGGAAGAGGAGGAGCAACGGCTTGTTTTCGTGTAGCAACTGCTAATGTAACGAGTTCACGCACACAGACATCTTTACATTAACGAGTTTAAAATGTTTTAATGTGGTTTTTACAGTGAAGCTTTCCAACGTTTGATGGAATTTAAACGGATTTCAGGCGTTAGTCGCTCATTCTGTTAGTTTTAGTTTTTACAGTATCAGTTGCTACCAGCGGAGTCTAAAATCAAACCTTCAACAAATATCAGACCAAAGATCAATTGATCGATAACGAGGGCAGAACCCAAACAGCACCGGAGGAGAATGCGGCGGGAAGGAGGAGGCGTGTCTATTTCTTCTTGCTGAACAGACTGAAGCGTTTCTCTTTGTCCTTCTCTCGTTTGCCTGGGCTGGACTCGGCCGCCGTCACCGTGGCAACGGAGGTGGGAAGCGTCTGAGCGCGCGTGGCAGGCGCTGGCGTGCTGTGACTGCTGGGAGTGACCTCCGGTTTGTCACCTGACACAGCAGCCAAGATGGTGGAAATCCACGTGTTCATCTCCTCCTGCAGGGCGGCGACAGAGAGCGATAAACACAAGTAAAAATACACAGTACTGTGTGTACTGCACCTGAGTAGTACTTAGAGACAAGCAGTTCTTTTTGTCTCAAACAGAAAAATATCAGCACATAAATCACACGAGTCATCCTGTAAAATAATGAGTTAATAACTGCATTTAAAAATATATTATTTTGGATAGTTTTATGTTATTACAATCCTATGTAAGCCAAAAGTATATCTTTAAAGTTACTTATATATATACACAAGGTCTGTTAGAAAAGTATCCGACCTTTATCCTACCGTATGGATTTGAATCACGTGTGATTGCATCAGCCAAGCTTGAACCTTCGTGTGCATGCGTGAGTTTTTTCACGCCTGTCGGTTGCATCATTCGCCTGTGAGCAGGCTTTGTGTGAGGACTGGTCCACCCCTCTCGTCAGATTTTTATTGCGAATAAATGTCTGAACGATTTGGAGCTTTGTTGCATCAATTTTTTCCAGAAACTGTGAGAGACCTCCAGGTGGACACCATTCAGAAAATTCAGATGGCTTTCAGGGACGATTTTATGGGGATTACACAGATTAAGGAGTGTTACAGACGGTTTAAAGACCGCCCACAGCTGCTGAGAGCGTGGCGCACTCCGAGCGCCGATCGACAGGCTGACACTCCACTGAATTAACCAGATCATTTCCAACATGAAGGCTTTGTTGATCCGGAACGTCGTCTGATTTCCACAAAAATGGCAGAAGATGTGGACATCAAGACTTTTCGGCACATTCCACTGTTACAGGAGTTTTTTCATGGAAAGAGAAGCGGAGGGATGCGCCACTGTGCCGCTCATGGCGCGGGACAAAAGCACCTCCGTGTTGGTCTCACGGGACGGCTTTCAGACGGCTTTTCAGTCGTGTGACTATCCGAGAAATTGTGGATGAGCCTGGACATGCCAGAACATGTCCTGTGAGGTTTCATCACGGCGCTGCTTTGCGCCATGCGGCTCCACCGCGACGCGCGGAATTCCTCCGCTCCTCTTTCCATGACAAAAACTCCTGTAACAGTGAAATGTGCCGTTCATTTCTAAACTGGACGCTGTGTTGATCCGGGACGTCCTCTGACTTCCACAGGAATTGCGGAAGACGTGGACATCAGCACTTTTTCGGCACATTGAGACAGACGTGCGGAGGAACTCCACGCGTCACGGTGGAGCCGCATGGCGCAAAGCAACGCCGTGATGAACCCTCACAGGACATGTTGGGGCATGTCCAGCTCATGCACAATTTCTCAGTTAGTCACACAACTGAAAAGCCACTGAAAGCCATCTGAAAGCCATCTGAAAGCTGTCCTGTGAGACCAACACGGAGGTGCTTTTGTCCCGCGCCATGAGCGGCACAGTGGTGCATCCCTCCGCTTCTCTTTCCATGAAAAAACTCCTGTAACAGTGGAATGTGCCGAAAAAGTCTTGATGTCCACATCTTCTGCCATTTTTGTGGAAGTCAGACGACGTCCCGGATCAACAAAGCCTTCACATTGGAAATGATCTGGTTGTTTCAGCGGAGTGTCAGCCTGTCGATCGGCGCTCGGAGTGCACCGCGCTCTCAGATGCACCGTGCTCTCAGATGCTGTGGGCGGTCTTTAAACCGTCTGTAACACTCCTTAATCTGTGTAATCCCCATAAAATCGTCCCTGAAAGCCATCTGAATTTTCTGAATGGTGTCCACCTGGAGGTCTCTCGCAGTTTCTGGAAAAATTTGATGCAGCAAAGCTCCAAATCGTTCAGACATTTATTCGCAATAAAAATCTGATGAGAGGGGTGGACCACTGCTCACACAAAGCCTACCGACAGGTGTGAAAAAACTCACGCATGCACAGGAAGGTTCAAGCTTGGCTGGTGCTATCACACGTGATTCAAATCCATATGGTTTTTGCAAAAAATAAAATGGTCGGATACTTTTCTAACAGACCTCGTATATCTACAGTAGTCCCTCGTTTATTGCAGGAGTTACGTTCTAAAAATAACCCACGATAAGTGAAATCCGCGAAGTAGTCAGAGCTATTTTTGCAATTATTATAGATGTTTTAATCAAATCAAATCAAATCAATTTCATTTATATAACGCCAAATCACAACAAACAGTTGCCCCAAGGCGCTTTATATTGCATGGCAAAACCATACAATAATTACAGAAAAACCCCAACGGTCAAAACGACCTCCTGTGAGCAAGCACTTGGCGACAGTGGGAAGGAAAAACTCCCTTTTAACAGGAAGAAACCTCCAGCTTTAAGGCTGTAAAACCCCTCACTACACACTTTTCTCAAACAGGCATTAACATTTTCTCACTTTTCTCTCCTGTGTAAACACTCTTTTTTCTTCTGTGCGAGAAGATTATAAACAGACACACGCAGAACACAATGCGCGTGCTCTCCCTTCGCTCACTGCCTCTGGAGGTACGGATGCGGGACACGCAAAGAATCCAAGTCCTCTCTCGGTGGCCACGGCGCTCTGCGGCTGCGGTCAACATCCGGATCAAAACAGTGAGCGTAGTCTCTGGACCTGTTGCCAGATTTGGTGCAGCTCCGCACAGCAGACAGGAAGGCGGTGTGAGTGGCCCGCTGCTGCATTTACCGAGCCCGCAGACTCAGTAAGTGCACTGGAGGCAGTGAGAGCAATTGCGGTGATGCCAACCAGTGCCGCGACCGACCCGCCTGATAAGGATGCAGAACACAATGCGCTGTTAAAAAAGCATGCAAAATTGCACTAAAAATAATCTGTGAAACTGCGAGGCCGCGAAAGGTGAACCGCGATATAGCGAGGGACTACTGTATATACATGTGTGTGTGTGTTATAGTAGAGAAGCTTGAATCTTCTACTGGACTGGGTTGCTTGACGTGAGGATGTTTCGCTTCAAATCGCAGAAGCTTCCTCAGCTAAAATTCTTGCTCTGGTAGTCTGACTTCTGTCTTGACTCTTGTAGAGAAGAATAAACCAGAAGCCAATAAAAGCTGGAGTTTTTTAACCTAACCAGTTGGCTTCTTATTGGCTTCTGGTTTATTTTTCTCTACAAGAGTCAAGACAGAAGTCAGACTTCCAGAGCAAGAATTTTAGCTGAGGAAGCTTCTGTGATTTGAAGTGAAACGTCCTCACGTCAAGCAACCCAGTCCAGTCGAAGATTCAAGCTTCTCTACTATGGAAACCACCTGGACAACTGAGAACCTACACAGAAACTGTGTGCGTGTTATGTATGTGTGTTATGTGATGTTATTTCTGTTAATAATGAAAAAAAGCAGATTAAGATTTTGTTTTTGCACTTACATCATCTTTGGCCTGGAAGAGATACTCGTTCCCATCGTTGATTCTGTAAGAAGGACAGGAAGCTTTTATTTTGTATTCTCACATTTACAGATGTTTTTTTTTTCCGGCGAATTCGTCGATTTGTTTCAGCGAGTTTCCAATGTCAGGACGCTCACTTGAGTTTGAAGACGTGCTTCTTCTTCTTGTAGTCGAGCGCCACCTCACACACGGCCTCCTTCAGGCTGACGGGGATCTCGCTGTGGTAGGGGATCCCCTGCCCAGCACTCTTCTGGTCCTTATAGAAACCCAGCTCCTGCTGGTTGATCACACAGTAGACGTTGTGCCATGACCTGCAGTCACACACACAGAGCCACACATGTCAAATGTCTCACCCACAGTTTTCTGGAGACTCAACCGCCGTCTGGACGACTGCAAAAGGGTTCTGTAAACCTAAGAACTCTTCCAATAATGAAGAACTGAGTCCCGTGTCGGTCCTGACACCTGTAGGTGGCGGCGTGAAGCCGATGAACATCTACGACTCCCTCTGGAAGTGACTCTAGTCCAATGCAGGTTACTTCCCCATTTTCAGCTGAGGGGACTGGAACCATGCAGAGAGAGAATCAAACCCAGGTCTACATGTTGGGAGACGAACTCCTGATCCCACTGATCCACACACAGAACAGGTTTAGTTCAAATCTGAGGGCTTCTGCTTGATACTTATTCAGTGTGAAACAATCCTTAGAGCACTGACTTCAAGCTTATGGAGACTTGGACTAATTCTGACAGTTTGGCCTGGAATCAAACTGTAGACCACTGCTTCATTCCTGGAAGCTTTGGACAAACATCTGACCAAACTCAAGACTTTCTGATAGAATGTCGGCATTGGACAGAACTCGACCAACATCAAGACAGCAAGAACTCTGTAAGGTCCCAACACTTCAGAGACAAAGAGTTCAGCAGCAGAGAACCCTGATTATGAACATATAACTCTGAATCTGTAATGTTGGTAAGGGAGTGACTGAGATGCCCGGCACAGGTTCAACCGGGGGTCAGTCTGGTTCAGGGGCCACAAAAGGTACAATTGGTTAGTCGACCAATTTCTAGTTCTCCTCTGAGTGGTTCTTCACCAAAACCCTAAAAAGCACACAGACCCACACAGAACTTCACAGGGTTATAATCTGATCCTCAGTGATGTTTCTAACCTCCCTTCAAGACAGAAACCAGTGCTGCAGCCACTGACCAAGGGTTGGTCTACAAGTTGACCAAAACTGAATTTAATATACTTTACTATCAATAACTTCACAGCTCAGGACATAAAATATTAATGACATATTAGAATTAGTATTAGAATGACACAGGGGCCGAACCCTGTAACACACAATAAGGAGTCAAAGGTAAATGAATTACTGTTGATGCAAAGCTCCAGTCTGGTGAAGAATGAGGTTTTTCAGACTCTGCTCTGGAGACTTTTCAGCATCCAGAGGTCTGAGGTCCACGCAGTGGTTGGACCACAGCCAAACGCTCTTCCTGGAAGCTCGGATAATTCTTTCCCAACAGCTGATCCCGGGATGGACAACTCAAGAGAGCTTTTATGATCCAGTACTTCGAGGTATTCTCTAATGGACTGTCAAACCTCAGACCTTTAAATTAAACTTTTAAAGAACCAACAGAGATTTTACGATATTCGTCCTCTGAACAAACTGAAATTGATCTGTCATCTGTTTTTGCTGTTTTTCCCCGTTAACTCCAGAACATTCCAGAAATTTTAGAGATAGTCCAAAGAGACCTTTATGTAATACGAATATATATATTATATATATATATATATATATATATATATATATATATATATGGCCCCACTACTGCCACATCCCTGCGAGATCTGTGATTAAAACGCCTTATGAGAGGTTTTGCCCCCCCTGGGTGGTAGTGCCCATCCAAAATAGGAATTGGTTCCAAACCTGTCCTGAAGCTGAGAGGACGGGGGCGGTGCAGAAATCGGATTGAGGGGCCCTGAAGACGTTTATCTGCACAGCGTTCTTCATCTCTCTGATGACACCTACCTGCTTGAAGCCTTCTTGTTATGCCCCTCCCACTCATGCTTGCGGTGCAGGAAGCCCTCCAGCTGAGAAGTGGGCGTGTCCTGCTGGGCTTTGGCCGGCAGCGTTGCCGCCTGGCTGGACTTGGCCCCTGCGAGATGCCCCAGGAGACCCTCCGGGGCTGGCTCCGACATCCGTTCACCGTCAGCCCCATCTAGGTTCTCCTGAAATCAACAAAGAGGAGCCCAGAGTGCATGAGGTTCATTTCTCTCGTCTTTGACATGTTTGTTTTCAAATGTCTCTCAGACGCACAAGACTGAAAATCAGAGTCATCAGAGCTGCAGCATGCAGAGCAGAATCACAGGCCGCCGAACCGTCATCACGCATCCGAAAACCAGGACTCCAGACAGACTCAATCCAGCTGACGGACAAAAAGATTTAATCTGGATTCATATGAGACAAATAAAACAAAACAAAACAAAACCCCTCAAACCCTCTAAACATTTTCACTGTTTTTACTTTGTTTGGGACTTTTAAAAATATAACAGTGAACATTTCCTGCCATTTGATGCAAAAGCCAACAAAAAAAAACACAACAAAAATAGTAATTAAAAAAAACAAAACAAAACAATCTAACTTAATTAATTAAACAAAATTTACATCCAACTAAGTGACAAATTTTTGTTTTCTACAAACACTGGTCATGGTCTGAACATCAAAGTCCAACTTAGACAACAAATAACTCAAACACTAAACTTTGGCTCATAAATCAAAAGAATTCATCAAATTTAACTGAACTAGAAGTTACACTAGAGGTGAACCTTAATTTTATTTTTCTTACTGATGTTAGTCGAAGATTCTTCATCTTTGGTTTACAAATCCTTCAATTAACACTGCAAATAAATCAACCGATATATCGGTTAACTAATAATATCAGCCCATATGAGCCTTTCACAAACATGTCGGTATCTGCATTATTTTTGGCGATATGAAAATTTTTATTTTACAGAATAAGCAATGAAGAAAAACACTTTGGTTGTTGGACATAGTGTCACTACCTCCAACAGAAAATTCTGTGACTGCATTGTTTACAGTGCTATCAAGCACAGCTGGAACCCCGTCTCCCCTTGGTCACATTAGTAAGAAGAGACAGAGGCAAAGTGACCAGATGCCACAGTGAGCAGAGCCAAGTGGTCGCTATGCCGACAGCAAGGTGGGGCCAAAATAGACCTCTGGTTTATGTAAACTCTGAGAAATGTAACACGATGACTGCTAATCCAAGTGAAGGCAGTGCAACGGCAGTGTGACGTACGCTGGTTGGTTGTTGGTTACATTACATTTTGTTGTCATTAAGGGTTTTAAATGAGATGTTTAAAATCATCTCCCTTTTTATGTATATGTCAGCGGATGTGTACCCTAAATTCTTTTACTCCTCAATTTCGCTATCAAGCCCCCCCCCAAAAAAAAAACATATAAGCTGAGCTCTAGAATAAATATAATTAAAGTAAAATCCTAGTTACAAGTGCTGGATTTTTTTTCTTTAGTTTGAAATGAGCAGAGTTGTTTCAGGAATAACAAACGCCTTAAAGCCAAACAAACGCAAGCTTTGCTTTTTAGTGTTTTGACTATTCAGCGATTTATTAATTAGAAAAGATGAGCAGATTAACAACACAGAGCGCTAAGGCGGCCCAATCATGCAGTGATCACATGCTCAACAAATCACAAAAACCATCAACAGTGTGAGGAAAGACGCAGACAGGAAGAAGCCAGCAAAAGGAGGAGAGGACGCACAAACACACAAAATAATCTCAAACAATTACCCACCAAATTGCTTGGAAGTCATTACTGGGTATCATTATTGGTGAGGGGAGCCTGCGATTGGCCTAGTATCCAAACAGATTTTATTTTTCACACCACACCCACTCCAACCAGTTATTACCCGCTACTGAGCTCCTCAAAGGCTGGACCAAAGGTGGAGGCTGGAACAATCCTGGAAGCTTTCACTGAAGGACTGGAAGAGCTGGACCAAGTCCTCAGTGAGGGCTAGACCCCTTACTGATCCACTGTGGGCGCTTTAGTCCTGAGCTTGATACAGGTCAACCAAACTCACAATGGTACTTCTCTGACAGCTAATTACAGATAACTAAAGATCACCAATTCACCATGTCTTTGAGGAAACGTCCTCTGAGGCCAAGCCGGCTCTTGGGGATAAATGATAACAAGCATTCAAGGAAAATTCTAAGAGCTTTTAGTGTCGATGACTGAACCTGGACGACTGACGTGAGCACTTCCTGATCAATAAAACAAAGACTGAGAAACTGTAGGAGGAGTAACATAAAGTTTGTCAAATCTTCTGAGTATTTTCATGAAGACTTTCCGGAGGACAGGTCCAACCTTTTAACGGTCAATGAATAATCCCATGCAACGGACTAAACCTGGCAAGCGTACCAGATTTTCTCGTGATTTGACTGTTTGGGTTTGACAAAGTTGTATAAATTAAATTAACGTATCTGTCACCCAGTACTCATGTTTTTAAAATTACGAGATGTAATTATGTCATATGAAACTTATCTTAACTTGATGTTGTATTTAAACATAAAAAATATGTCAGAATATGGTGATTATTCAGTGTCTTAGCCTGGTTAAGTATCTTGCATAATAGTTTATGCTGAGGTAATAAAAAAGAATAAAGTTGCATCCTCACGTTTTTTGGTATTTGACTATTTTGCAAATGACTATAATTCCTGATTCTCCATTTCTTGTAAGAAAATCCAGATTGTCGTGACTATAACTGCAAAAATTCAAGTTCTTCTTTTGCACTACTGACCTGATAGCAGATTTTTATTTATTTTTTAAAATCTATTTAAAAATTTACATACTCCACTAAGGCCTGACTGGGATCTGGAAGAGGCACAGATTAGGATTACTTTTTTTTTGGTGAAAAGAATCATGAAGCTGAACTTATTAATCAATTTTAACTATAAGTGGACTCAGATATAAACATTGTATTTACACATACGTACAAGTTTTCCTTACAACTGTTCCTGTATTTACAGATTTTTTTTTTTGTAGTTGAATATTTTCTGTTTTCCATCACTATGCTGCTGAGTGCAACTGAAACCAGATTATCAGATTACTATCAGTACATCCTCACTGAAGACTTTGGTGTTTAATATTGATTTAAATTATAGAGAACACCTGGAAGAAAGCCAGAAAGCCATCAGTCAAAAACAACATCAACGTTTGTGGAAAAAAAGCCCCAGGATGAAAACTGGTGATGAACATGAGATGACATGAAAATACATAAATACAATAAAATAAAGTTAAATTAAAAAAGGCAACTTGCTTGCTAACAATGGTGACAACATGCAAAAAACAACAACAACAAAAAAAACACCAACACGCTGGGAGTCACACGGATGAACAAACCAGAGTGGGTCTCAGTGGGCAGATTGGTTCAGAGTGGGTTTATTCAGGAACGTGTGTTAGTGGATGAACGTGCAACAGAAAACACGAAGAGAAACAGGAAAAAAAAAATCACAACAGTAAAACCAACAGAGACTCGATAATAACAACACAAAAATAACCAAAACACAAGGTTTAATGTTTGTGTCAAAAGAGGAACAGAGAGGACGCAAAACTGGAATAAACACAAACAGCAGACGACACGTCCAACACATAATCCAGACTGAATACGTGGAAGCTTTAGGGAAAAAGGAGTTAATGGTTTATCATTTCATGTGCACGCGATAATATGCCATAAAAGCAAAGACAATTAAAATCCCAAATTCCAGTAATTCTAATCACTGTTAAAGATGACCGAGAAGATTGGAAAACCGTTTGAAATGTCCTGAAGTCAAACATGAAAAGTAAACATGCCAATTGTTCATTTGCATTTTTAAAAACAATTCTGATGGAATAAAATATAATTCTCACTTCATGTGATCAATAATTAGACTGTAACGTTAATTGATATTAAGTTCATTTGTTGTAATCACGTCCACACAGACAGACAGTGTCTTCTATTCAGCTGTAGAAAGAAAAAGTTTTAAATAATTATGAGAACATTTTTATATCATCACAGAAACGCTCCATCACATTCCTCATCTCAGTCTCTCTATGATACTGTGCGGTTCTCCGAGCAGGACGCAGCACAACGGTGTTCAAGCGCCGAGGACCCCAGCAGCTGGAGAAGACCAAGGACATGCCCAGGTTCCGCCTGGCCAAGGACACACCCACGTCACCTGACCAAGGACACGTCCACTTGTCACCTGGCCAAAGACACACCCACATCTCACCTGAGCATGGAAACGCCCACGTCACCTGACCAAGGACACACCCACATCTCACCTGAGCATGGAAACGCCCACGTCACCTGACCAAGGACACACCCACATCTCACCTGAGCATGGAAACGCCCACGTCACCTGACCAAGGACACACCCACATCTCACCTGAGCATGGAAACGCCCACGTCACCTGACCAAGGACACACCCACATCTTACCTGACCATGGAAACGCCCACGTCACCTGGACAAGGACACACCCACATCTCACCTGACCATGGAAACGCCCACGTCACCTGACCAAAGACACACCCACATCTCACCTGACCATGGAAAACGCCCGCGTCACCTGACCAAGGACACACCCACATCTCACCTGACCAACGACACGCCCACATCTCAGCTGACCATGGAAACGCCCACGTCACCTGACCAAAGACACACCCACATCTCACCTGACCATGGAAACGCCCACGTCACCTGACCAAAGACACACCCACATCTCACCTGACCATGGAAACGCCCATGTCACCTGACCAAGGACACACCCACATCTCACCTGACCAAGGACATGCCCACATCTCACCTGACCATGGAAACGCCCACATCTCACCTGACCAAGGACACACCCACATCTCACCTGACCATGGAAACGCCCATGTCACCTGACCAAGGACACACCCACATCTCACCTGACCAAGGACATGCCCACATCTCACCTGACCAAAGACACACCCACATCTCACCTGACCATGGAAAACGCCACATGTCACCTGACCAAGGACACACCCACATCTCACCTGACCAAGGACACACCCACATCTCACCTGGCTGTGGCAGACAGATGATTATTTTAGAGATGTGGAGATGGAGTGCTGACTGCCTGGGTGTTTCCATCCAGGACCAGAGGTGGTTCTGTGGTGTTGTGGATGTGGCACACACTCCCCGGGTTTATTTGACAGAAATGTTCATGTTAATAAAAGTTTTTAAGTAGCCAGAAGAACTGTTTCCATGCAGAATACGTGGACAGATTACATGGATTTTACGGTGAGGACGTTGTATGTGATGGATGTCGAACACATACTTCAGGACTGTAAATATGCACAACATGATGTACACACACAAAGACACACATGGGGCCTTTAAGCTGGATTTTCTTTATAGAATTCAATTCTAATAAAAGATCTTTATATCTGAGATATTATCTGTGGATTTGGACTTGTTTTTTTGTTTGTGTCTTTCTTTATATTGTTTAATTGTGTCTTGTTCTTTGTGGACACTTTGCTGTGTATGACACTTAAAAAATTAATGTCAATCAATAAATATAATACTTTTGGTAAAATATTTATAAAAATTACTGTGAAATAAAAAAATAGTCCATCTTATTCATTATATTACATAAAATGAACATTTTTTAAATTTCTTTTTGATTATATTTTGAACGACTGACTGACTCACAATGGAGAATGAAACAACTAAACTAAACCTCAAGAGCTAGAATTATTTTAAGACAATATGCATAAGCCTAAATTTATAAATACACCTTAAAATGTGCTTTCCCAATGTTTTATAGATTATAATTAATGACTGATGTGTCTTTAATGCTTATTTTTGTTTTCTGCTCTATGACCACATGCTGATGACACTATCTTTTACATTTGGATGATGAATAAAGACACAAAACCATAAACATCTTTGTACATTGTATATTGATTTTAAAGCCTATTTCAGGGAGAGGACGCTCACTTGTTCATACTCCACATGGTGAGTTTATAAATGATGACGTAAATTAGAAGAGAGACTAAGAGATGAGGAGGGAAGACGGCAGCCGTGTCGAGCTGAGAAAGAAGAGAAAAATGAAGAAAATACAGTCTGGGTAACTGTTTTGGTCATTTTAAGAAGCTCTTTTTGTATAAAGGACAGCGAGCACTGTTTGGTAGCACCATACAAATGCCTACTGTCGTCTTTCACAATTATTAATTAAACACTCGTTATGAATACTTGCTGAGCAAAGAGGCAGACCAGCTACTCTGTCATCATCTCACTGAGTTTAAGGCAAACACAGGAATATGTGTAAATGATGATAAATTAGATAAAGCAGCAACAATGTCTGTAAAGTCGTCAGATCATCAAGACGAATGGAAACAAACAGCGATGAACACATGAATAAATTCAGGCTTTGATCTTTGATCTGATGCAACAGACCATGGGGTGGGGGGTTATTTTTCCTCCGGTCTGTGCACGTGTCGTGCGGTGTGCACGTGTTGAAGTACTGTTTAGCGTGTGTGTCGGTGTCAGGGTGCGGCGGCGGCCCTGCGGCTCTGCAGGGTGCTGCTGTATTTCTGGTAGGCAGGCGAGCGGTAACTAACCCTGGGAGACTCCTGGTCAGACGGCAGCCCGTTCTGAGACACCAGCTCCCCCTCCCTGAAAACACACACACACACACTGTTTACTGATCGTCCATCACTAGACTTCCCATAATTCAATGTCAGAATTTCCTGAGCTTTCACTTTCACAAAAAAAAAAAAAAGATTTTAAGATACTGATAATGAAAACTCAGATACGCCGTTTTTTTTTTTGATGTGCTGCTTATTCTTGATGATCAGCAGCTAACGCGACCCAGAAAGAAATCTTGACCGCTCGCTGCACATGACGTGGAGCCTAAACATGTTACAACCTCCAGACAGACACACTGACAGAAACACAGAGTGAGTCTGAAACTAGTCATCCTGTTCATCAGTTTGTAGGTTAGCTAGCTGATATATTGTTGCATGAAGTGGGGCTCCAGTGTGTAAGCTGTGCTTATAGCAGCACTGTAGATCATTGTGACCAATTGGCAAAATTTAAAAAAATGGGGGGGGGGGGGGGGGGAGTCGTCAATAAATAAAAATTGTAAAGTTGTGAGATGTAGTCAGATGTAGTCTGTGCAGATATGGTGTGTGTGCGTGATATGTATCTTCTACTTTAATTTTACAGATTGCTTTGGTTTCCGTGTGGGTTTGATTCCAGGTTAAAATTAAAACTGCGGATTGTTTTCTGTTTTGGAGCAGAGTGATGCCAGTGACCGGAGCAGCCAGTGACCGGAGCAGCCAGTGACCGGAGCAGCCAGCAGACGGCAGCAGCCAGTCTGTGTATGTGTGTTCACACACTCACTGTTTGTTGACCTCTTCAAATGTACTCTGGAAACATAAAAGTCATGCTGTCCTCTTCAGCAGAAGACAGTGTTCAGACGTGAAGAGATACGTTTTATTTCTGCAGTCACGTGTTGGTATTGACATGCAGTACTGCTGCGTACTAATACCAACACTGTGCTCAGAAGCTTCCATCTCATGGTTCTGCGTTCAATGTCACCCGTAATCAGCAGTATCCTGGTGTGTAATCATGTACGACATGACGACACACAACTTTAGATTGTTGTTGAGGACAAATGGGCTGATTTCCTTCTCTCTGGAATCAGTGATGGAAGACCAGCCTCAGTTTGTCCAAACATCATATATGAAGAGAACTGACTCATAAAGCACAGGTCAGTATCAATATTAGTGGTCTTCAGTCATTTTTCTCACTTTTTGTCCAGTAAGTGTGCCTAAAGCTTTTGCACAGCACTGTTCATTATTTAACAGCGTTTCGTTGAATGTGCACGTCTTCTACTGAATAATGTATCACAGAGTTCTTGTCCATTTTATTTATTATGTAACAGAAACAGTTAAAATGTGAATGTGGCTCCAAACCGGTGCTGTGCGGCCGTGTTGGTGGGCTGACTCTCAGTGGGCGGGGTTTTTCTCCTTTTCTCGTCTTCCTCTTGCTTTCGTCTCACTTCCAGTAACTCCATCTGAACATAACAGACACGGCTCACTTCCTGTTTTTTTTTTTTTTTTTTACTAAATAAGGTGTGAATGCGGTTGCAGTTCTCACCGTTGTCAGCCTCTCCAGCGCAGAGAAGCGTTCCTCCCAGGTGGCGGCGGACTTCTCAAAGGCCTCATGGCGTTTGATCAGTTTCTCCACCTCGTCCACACTCTGGCCGATCTCACGACTGGACAGGTAGGGTTCCTGACCCAGCAGCCACGCTTCGGCCACGCCGGCGTCCCGGGAGAACTGGTGCACCTCCAGGACTGAAAACCAGCGGATTCATCAGATTTAAAAGCTTTGTGTGAGCACAGGGGGTGGGGCCTTCTTTCAAAGCAAGGTTATGTGAGAGGTGGGGTTTTATCTCTGAGTTTTACAAATTTATGTTTCTGCACATTTGTCAGACTGTCAACAGGATTAGCCCAAAATTAACTATCCATCCATTTTCTAAACCCACTTCTTCCAATTAAGAGTCACCACTGGGTGATAGGCGGGGTTCACCCCGGACAGGACACGAGTCCAAACAAACACGTTGACTCCTATTTTTAATTTAGTCACCAGTTTCCCCAAATCTGCATGTCTGTGGAAGTGGGAGGAGCCAGCACACCAGGAGGGAACCCATGCAAGGACGGGGAGAACATGCAAACTCCACACAGAAAGGACCAGGTGAGATTAGAACCCAGAACCTTCTCACTGTCAAGTAACAGCGCTAACAGCTAAGACACACCAAAAATTAACCAAGTTTTACCAAGGTCGGTGAAAGCGTTGGGTCTCAGAACACAAACCATGAAAACTTGGGCTGGATTACAATAAAGGGGTGGTGCCAAAAAATTTCAGGAATTTTGATCAATAACAAGCGCTCGTCTATTTTTACTGATAAAATTAAAGGTGTGTAGCGCCATGGCCTCGATTTGCCGTAATCAAATAAATACATTAATGCTGTCTCAACAAAAACCTGAGTTTTGAACTGCAGACAAAAGACTGTGTTCCCTCTCAGTGGAGAAATTCCTAAGTCATCTGGAGATCTTCAGATAAGCTTGGAGACATCCCCCATGGGCCAACACTGGGATTCACAGCAAAACAAAACTGTAATTCAAAGTTCTTCAAAGGGGAGCCCTTGCCTTTTTATCGGTGAATTTTCGGTCACTATGAATTACATGACATTATAATGGCTTCACGTCAGAATCTGACTTTCTCCAGGCCAGGAGAACCCAAATTTTATGACCTCACGCCAAGGCCAGACCCTCTCAAGACTGTGAGACGATATCCCTTCCACAACACAGGTCCATAAAACTTGATAACAGCTATTATCTTTAGGTTTAAGTGAAGAAAGACATTCTTTTAAAATAAAAGAACTGCATCAGTATTCTTTGATTCACATATATAAAGACTTCTAATGGTGTTGGTAGTGATTAATCAAACAAAATGCTTTGCATATAATCATTCCATTTAACTGATGTGTTCCTTAACTGATGTGTGATTTTTCTGCATTATCAAGACTGTTGATGGTGAAATATTCTGGTTTATCCAAAGGTGTTTATGTGATGATTAATAATGTGTATCCATCTGAGTGTCTTACAACTATAGTATAACAAAATAGTTAATGTGTTTAAATAATTGAATCATTTGTGTCTGCACTGTGACCACATGAAGCTTTCTGTAAAGTTACACACTCTAAATGGGTGGAGTTTGGTGACGTCAGTCCCCTTTAAAAAGTTAGAACAGAGTCTTGCTCTCTCTCTCTCTTTTTTCTTCTCTGCCTGCAATGCCGCTCTTCTCTCCTCTCTCTATTCCTTTCTTAAACACTTAATTTTTATTCTTGGGCCAAGGCCCCATTCTAAGCTAAGCTAAAGCTACTATGTGGCATTCATTCTTTGTTTTCACTTTTGATCATTTTAACAAAGTTTTAACCTGGTGCTTTAAGGTGCGTCAAGTCTTTCGAATTTTTAAGAGAACTTCTGAGCTGAACCTTTCAAATTAATAGCAAATTTACAGAAAAGCGATTCTCCTTTTCTGCCGGCTATTTTGTTTTTTTTTTTTCAACGCTTTTAAAGTTTTAACTTTTTCCTAAATTCACAAAGATTTTGAATCTGGCTCTAACAAACTTTTTAAAAGCTACCAGAAACCACTTTCAACAAACACCTTCCACCTCTGGGTTCCTGCAAGCTGACGACGGAGCTGATTTCAAACCTGACTGCAAGCAGCCATCCTGTCGGTAAAGCCAGCCGACCCAAGCCTTTGGGATCACACGGGGAGACCACTGAGTTAACCCGACCCAAGTGAGCACGCTGCAGAACCTACATCAACGACGGGCGGACGGCCGTCCGAACCACCTTTTCAATGGACCAGCTCAGTGACCCAGTTAAAGGTTCCAGAAAAAGGGTTTGTTGTTAATGGATACAAAGTGGCTCCTCATTATTATTATTCCACCTTTTAAGCGCATTCATACACTCAACAAAAATATAAACGCAACACTTTTGGTTTTGCTCCTATTTTGTATGAGATGAACTCAAAGATCTAAAACTTTTTCCACATACACAATATCACCATTTCCCTCAAATATTGTTCACAAACCAGTCTAAATCTGTGATAGTGAGCACTTCTCCTTTGCTGAGATAATCCATCCCACCTCGCAGGTGTGCCATATCAAGATGCTGATTAGACACCATGATTAGTGCACAGGTGTGCCTTAGACTGCCCACAATAAAAGGCCACTCTGAAAGGTGCAGTTTTATCACACAGCACAATGCCACAGATGTCGCAAGATTTGAGGGAGCGTGCAATTGGCATGCTGACAGCAGGAATGTCAACCAGAGCTGTTGCTTGTGTATTGACTGTTCATTTCTCTACCATAAGCCGTCTCCAAAGGCGTTTCAGAGAATTTGGCAGTACATCCAACCAGCCTCACAACCGCAGACCACGTGTAACCACACCAGCCCAGGACCTCCACATCCAGCATGTTGACCTCCAAGATCGTCTGAGACCAGCCACTTGGACAGCTGCTGAAACAATCGGTTTGCATAACCAAAGAATTTCTGCACAAACTGTCAGAAACCGTCTCAGGGAAGCTCATCTGCATGCTCGTCGTCCTCATCGGGGTCTCGACCTGACTCCAGTTCGTCGTCGTAACCGACTTGAGTTGGCAAATGCTCACATTCGCTGGCGTTTGGCACGTTGGAGAGGTGTTCTGTTCACGGATGATGCGAAGGAGATGTGTTGCACTGCATGAGGCAAATGGTGGTCACACCAGATACTGACTGGTATCCCCCCCCAATAAAACAAAACTGCACCTTTCAGAGTGGCCTTTTATTGTGGGCAGTCTAAGGCACACCTGTGCACTAATCATGGTGTCTAATCAGCATCTTGGTATGGCACACCTGTGAGGTGGGATGGATTATCTCAGCAAAGGAGAAGTGCTCACTATCACAGATTTCGACTGGTTTGTGAACAATATTTGAGGGAAATGGTGATATTGTGTATGTGGAAAAAGTTTTAGATCTTTGAGTTCATCTCATACAAAATGGGAGCAAAACCAAAAGTGTTGCGTTTATATTTTTGTTGAGTATATGTTTGTTTAATAATTTTCTTAAAAATAATTGGCTTCAAAATTCATCACTAAATTCCCATCAGATTTATTTACTTAAAAGTTTTTAAGCTTTATTGCTCTTTCTTCCAATGTCTCATGAGTGAGTAAGAAAATTGTTTCCATGAATGAACTTATTTAATCACTGTCCACAAAAATGCCAGTAAACTGTTCAGTTCTTGTATACTTGTAAATAAATTGTAAATATTTCTGCTGTGGTTCATTTTGTGTTCAGAAGGAAACCCTTGGTCAACCATATCGTGCAAATTCAGACTTCAGAGCAGAGACTGATCAATTCCAATTGAGACTGATTATTTAATTTGAGACTGATAAATTAATGAATGTTTAAAGTACCTATGCTATAAATAGGTGGTGCCCCGAGTAATAATTAAATAATAAGTATTAAACCCTAAATTGTTAATTATTTTGGTGACTCATTATATGGGGCCTAGGTATTAAAGGCACTGCGCTGCGGTGGTTTGAATCATATTTGTCTAATAGATTACAATTTGTTCATGTAAATGGGGAATCTTCTTCACAGACTAAAGTTAATTATGGAGTTCCACAAGGTTCTGTGCTAGGACCAATTTTATTCACTTTATACATGCTTCCCTTAGGCAGTATTATTAGACGGTATTGCTTAAATTTTCATTGTTACGCAGATGATACCCAGCTTTATCTATCCATGAAGCCAGAGGACACACACCAATTAGCTAAACTGCAGGATTGTCTTACAGACATAAAGACATGGATGACCTCTAATTTCCTGCTTTTAAACTCAGATAAAACTGAAGTTATTGTACTTGGCCCCACAAATCTTAGAAACATGGTGTCTAACCAGATCCTTACTCTGGATGGCATTACCCTGACCTCTAGTAATACTGTGAGAAATCTTGGAGTCATTTTTGATCAGGATATGTCATTCAAAGCGCATATTAAACAAATATGTAGGACTGCTTTTTTGCATTTACGCAATATCTCTAAAATCAGAAAGGTCTTGTCTCAGAGTGATGCTGAAAAACTAATTCATGCATTTATTTCCTCTAGGCTGGACTATTGTAATTCATTATTATCAGGTTGTCCTAAAAGTTCCCTAAAAAGCCTTCAGTTAATTCAAAATGCTGCAGCTAGAGTACTGACGGGGACTAGAAGGAGAGAGCATATCTCACCCATATTGGCCTCCTCTTCATTGGCTTCCTGTTAATTCTAGAATAGAATTTAAAATTCTTCTTCTTACTTATAAGGTTTTGAATAATCAGGTCCCATCTTATCTTAGGGACCTCGTAGTACCATATCACCCCAATAGAGCGCTTCGCTCTCAGACTGCAGGCTTACTTGTAGTTCCTAGGGTTTGTAAGAGTAGAATGGGAGGCAGAGCCTTCAAGCTTCAGGCTCCCTCTCCTGTGGAACCAGCTCCCAATTCAGATCAGGGAGACAGACACCCTCTCTACTTTTAAGATTAGGCTTAAAACTTTCCTTTTGCTAAAGCTTATAGTTAGGGCTGGATCAGGTGACCCTGAACCATCCCTTAGTTATGCTGCTATAGACGTAGACTGCTGGGGGGTTCCCATGATGCACTGTTTCTTTCTCTTTTGCTCTGTATGCACCACTCTGCATTTAATCATTAGTGATTGATCTCTGCTCCCCTCCACAGCATGTCTTTTTCTGGTTCTCTCCCTCAGCCCCAACCAGTCCAGCAGAAGACTGCCCCTCCCTGAGCCTGGTTCTGCTGGAGGTTTCTTCCTGTTAAAAGGGAGTTTTCCTTCCCACTGTAGCCAAGTGCTTGCTCACAGGGGGTCGTTTTGACCGTTGGGGTTTTACATAATTATTGTATGGCCTTGCCTTACAATATAAAGCGCCTTGGGGCAACTGTTTGTTGTGATTTGGCGCTATATAAAAAAAATTGATTGATTGATTGATAGTCCAATCTAGTTTGATTTGGGAGTTTAACTACTTATTCATCACATTCGCTATATATCTAATGCATCCCGTGTGGAGGCTTTATAAATAAATATACTCACTACATATCTATTGGTTCCCCGGTGTGAGCCGATCTGTTTATTATAAATATATCATGCTACATTTATTGGTGCCCGTGTGTTGTGAGGCCCGATCGATTATTATTATTAAAAACTGCTACATTTTAATGGTGCCCCTGGTGTGAGGCGGCATAAAGATTTAACTATTTATGTTGCTACAGGTGTGAATGTTGTTTTAAAAGCAGACGTCATTTTCTGAACTTTATTATTTTAAGGCCACCTTTAATTAATGCGGTAATAATTATTAATTAACAGTGAATTAAAGGTTAACTAAGGTATTAATTAATACATTATTTAATAATTTATAAAGTTGGTGAACATATTTCATAAATGATTAATAAATGTTAAGTCTTTCACTGTTAATCGATTCTTATTGCTGCATTAATGAACATAAACACACATATTAACTCTTCATTAACTGTTAATTCACATGAAATACTGCATTAACTAATGTTAATTAAGGCGTCCTTACGGTGAAGGGTCGCTGGGTTTTGACCGTTACTTGAACAAAAATGTTTTTAAACGGGAGGGTAACAGCAGCTCTGATTCGCTCTTACCCAGTCTAAGCCACTCCCATCTGTCCTCCCACTTGTCAATCATCTCTTTCCTCTTGTCCGTCAACTGCAGCAACTTCTCTTTAATCTGAGGAGAAATGGAACACAGTGAGGACAACGTGTGGCTTACGGAGCGTTAACGAGGGGGTAACAAGTGGGCAGCGACCTCCTCTGAGGCGTAGTGCTTCCGGGCCAGCAGGCCTTTGCCAAGCTCGATGCAAGCTGTGAAGCTGTCGTTACGGGCGTCGATCTCCGCCTTAATGCCCTGGTGGTTGTTCATCAGCAGCTCTACAGATGACACGTCTCTGAAAAGACATAAACACAATAATAATAATAATAATAATAATAGTAATGATAATACAAACTCATGCTGACACAGAACCCTGATCCATACCGGGGCTTCTCCTGGGCCTCAATCAGGCGGATGACGTCCTCCATCCACAGCATCAGATCCCGCACCATGCTGAAGAAGCGGAACTTATCGCCGGTGTCCACCAGCTTCACCCTGCGGCCCTCCACAGCCTCCAGTAGGTTCTTCCAGGCCTCCAGAACCTGAGTGGATGGGACCAGACCAGAGTTCAGAGGCCATAAAGAGCCGGGGCCGGATCACAAGAACCAACAGGGTTTAGTTAGTTTTAGCTGCACGGTGCAGACGGCGGTCACGCGACTGTTAGCAGACAAAGGAAGAGGTTCACGAACTTTCCTTCAATTGAACAAAATCCACATTTTATCACACTGATGTCATCATCCAGCAGACAAGATGCAGCCAAATACCTCAAAAATGTCTTCAGCTCAAAACACTTACTGATGAAGGACCTGATGTTCTTTTCCACTACAGGAACTAGTACCACGCCATCTGTGGCAGGACTCTGCAAGTCAGGACCCAAAGGGTTGTGTGCTGCCTCTCACTGACAAGAACTACCGGTCACCGTGTCCAAACTGGACTGGACCCAGTTCAGGACACAGAGTCGAGTCCAGTCCAGGACGCAGAGACTAACGTTTGTTCTGAACCTCTGGACTTCTTTTATATGTTGTTATAATTGAGTCACTAACTTCTTCATGTTTAAAAGTTATGAGGTTTCTGGAAGTTCAATCACACACCAGAGACAATCTGATGGTTCACACCCACCGGGCGCCACAAGCCAATCAGATGAATTTGACTGCTGAGTGACACTGTGAGTCAGGAAGGACGCCTCACCAGAGAGGGACTCCTTTCCAGAGGAAGTCATGTGACCGCTGTACGTAGGTGGACATGATCTGATGTTACGTGACAAACAGAAGTGGTTCTAGACTGAGTCAGGTTATGTGGGTTTATCATCTGTTTTTGGAATCTTCATCTGTCGTTTTGTGGTTTTGTTTTCAAATAAAAAAACAGCGAGCTCACATTTTATACTTTGATGACAAATGTATCCTTATGTTTTAAAAACTAAAATAAAAAAACAATGCAGATGTAAGAAAATACAGAAGCATATCAGGGGTCCAACGTTTTATCCAGTGAATGCAATACACTTCCGTAAGAAACAATTTAAGTTAAGATTAAGTTAAAACCAGGTTCCGATCAGTTTTAGGTTCAGGTCTGTGCTGTCACTCCCGTAAGTCACAGACACATTTGGGTCTGTTCAGTTCTCCTAAGAGTCCATGGAGCAACCAGGTTTTTGGTGCCACTTAACGTGACTAAACGACACAGACAGTCCAGCCTCAGTGGACCGTGACCGACACAAATGTATGGTGGCCATCCGTGGTGGCAACTGTAGACAGGTAGGGGTCAAAATTTTAAAATGCTCCAATCATTTTGTGAGGTACACCACATTATATGCCTGATCATAAAGATTCCAAAAAGGTATAGTTTGAACTATCTGTGACTGAATGTTCTCGAGTTATGGGCTAAAAACAGCAAGAAAGGTGACAAAGGTCAATTACAGTTTGTCCAGGGGTCAAAGGTTAAAGTTGCTCCAACTTTAGTACAAATTGATGCAAATTGTTGGTTGACTTAATGGGGTTTTAAAAAGGAATAGTCTGCACCCTGTGTTATGCTTAGTTATCACGTTGCAGGCTAACAAAGAATCATAGGTCATAGAATCCAACGGACATCAACCTTTCTGACCTTTACTTTAGAAAGTAAAGGTCAGAAATGTCACATCACTGTCAAAACTATTCCATTTACTAAACCTATGAGACAACCAATAATGGCCACAAACACAGTTGGTCTTTGGACTTTGCAGAAATTCCCAGTTGCTCATGTTGGGAAGCTCTTGAGATGTCATGAGTATTGTCCCATAATACATCTGCACTGTAGGACATATTCATGTTCCTGGAACGTTTTAACACATATGGTTAGGTATTTTTTTTTTATTCCAGCAGAAACTGTGAACTGGGATCCAGTCTATAAACCAGAACCTGGAGCTGGATCTGGTTCCTGTGGTGGAAAAGCATCTGGTTCTGGCAGAACTCACTGAAATCCATTCAAATAAAAACCTCTCTGGTGATTTGCACAGAATGTTTTCATGTATCTGACAACGATCACAAACGTGATGGAAACATTTCTGCAGAGCTGCAAGCAGCTAACAAGCGACTACACTAAAGCGTCTGATCCCGCTAAGAGGAGCCAGAAACACAGTTAACGTGGGTTCAAATCCACTGACTGACCACAACCAGCCCACATGTGCAGACGACAAAAAGCATTTATTTTATCCTCCCCAGAGGCCCAGGCGGGTGGAGCTTATGGTGCAGCTCAAGTGAGTTAACACTGGGACAGAATTGGACTTTTGTACTGATGGATGTGCAAAAATCCACCTCCATCAGCAGGTCTGTGCCCAAGAGGAGGCAAGAAAACAACTAAAATGTTCAGAAAACTGGCTAACATTTTAGTCGAAATGTTGCAAAAATTCTAAAAGTGCAGCCAAAAAGAACATTGATGCAAAGCCGGTGTTTTAGTTCAGTGGGAGAGTTCAGTCTCACCTCTTCCTTTCTCTTCTGGGAGACGGGGAGGAAACGGACACACAGGGAGCCGTCAAAACACAGCGCCATCAGAGACACAGTTGTACCGCGCATCAGTGCTGCGTGTCAGTAGCGATGCGCCGTACTGATGCATCAGTACCGCGCATCACTACCGACACAAACACCAAAGACAAATCCCAGTGAAGGTACATTCTGCAGCAGCCAGAGCCTGATTTACTAACATCCCAGACGACGAGCACTAAACTGCGTGGACAATCCAAACTTTTGTGCGTTGGGGTGGAGACAGTTTTGCGAGTGATTTACGAAGAGTCAATGTGCACCTGGTAGCGGGCGGTAGCACGACGTACACAGCAGTATGTGTTCATGGACGTAAGCACAAGATGCAATTCAATCAGCTATGAACAGCGTTGCACCGCGTGGTTCCCTATGTAGGAACTCCGCCACATAATGCCGTTTTTAACACATGCAAACCAAATCAGGCCCTTAATATTTAAAAACATTCACAAATTAAATGAAAAATCAGATTTTCTGTGTTGGGGAACATCATCAAACCTTCACTGCTGCAGAAAGTAGTTTCAGTTTCCAATTACATCCTGTTAAATAAATTATACATGAAGTACAGGAGGAAAATTCTGGAAGTGGACCTGCACCACATCAGAACTCTGATACGACCTTCCTTCTCCAACCTTCCTTTTCTCTCAAAAATTCTTGAAAGGGTAGTTGTAAAACAGCTAACTGATCATCCTGCAGAGAATGGTCTATTTGAAGAGTTCAGTCAGGTTTTAGAATTCATCATAGTACAGAAACAGCATTAGTGAAGGTTACAAATGATCTTCTTATGGCCTTGGACAGTGGACTCATCTCTGTGCTTGTTCTGTTAGACCTCAGTGCTGCTTTTGATACTGTTGACCATAAAATTTTATTACAGAGATTAGAGCATGCCATAGGTATTAAGGCACTGCGCTGCGGTGGTTTGAATCATATTTGTCTAATAGATTACAATTTGTTCATGTAAATGGGGAATCTTCTTCACAGACTAAAGTTAATTATGGAGTTCCACAAGGTTCTGTGCTAGGACCAATTTTATTCACTTTATATATGCTTCCCTTAGGCAGTATTATTAGACGGTATTGCTTAAATTTTCATTGTTACGCAGATGATACCCAGCTTTATCTATCCATGAAGCCAGAGGACACACACCAATTAGCTAAACTGCAGGATTGTCTTACAGACATAAAGACATGGATGACCTCTAATTTCCTGCTTTTAAACTCAGATAAAACTGAAGTTATTGTACTTGGCCCCACAAATCTTAGAAACATGGTGTCTAACCAGATCCTTACTCTGGATGGCATTACCCTGACCTCTAGTAATACTGTGAGAAATCTTGGAGTCATTTTGATCAGGATATGTCATTCAAAGCGCATATTAAACAAATATGTAGGACTGCTTTTTTGCATTTACGCAATATCTCTAAAATCAGAAAGGTCTTGTCTCAGAGTGATGCTGAAAAACTAATTCATGCATTTATTTCCTCTAGGCTGGACTATTGTAATTCATTATTATCAGGTTGTCCTAAAAGTTCCCTAAAAAGCCTTCAGTTAATTCAAAATGCTGCAGCTAGAGTACTGACGGGGACTAGCAGGAGAGAGCATATCTCACCCATATTGGCCTCTCTTCATTGGCTTCCTGTTAATTCTAGAATAGAATTAAAATTCTTCTTCTTACTTATAAGGTTTTGAATAATCAGGTCCCATCTTATCTTAGGGACCTCGTAGTACCATATCACCCCAATAGAGCGCTTTCGCTCTCAGACTGCAGGCTTACTTGTAGTTCCTAGGGTTTGTAAGAGTAGAATGGGAGGCAGAGCCTTCAGCTTTCAGGCTCCTCTCCTGTGGAACCAGCTCCCAATTCAGATCAGGGAGACAGACACCCTCTCTACTTTTAAGATTAGGCTTAAAACTTTCCTTTTTGCTAAAGCTTATAGTTAGGGCTGGATCAGGTGACCCTGAACCATCCCTTAGTTATGCTGCTATAGACGTAGACTGCTGGGGGGTTCCCATGATGCACTGTTTCTTTCTCTTTTTGCTCTGTATGCACCACTCTGCATTTAATCATTAGTGATCGATCTCTGCTCCCCTCCACAGCATGTCTTTTTCCTGGTTCTCTCCCTCAGCCCCAACCAGTCCCAGCAGAAGACTGCCCCTCCTGAGCCTGGTTCTGCTGGAGGTTTCTTCCTGTTAAAAGGGAGTTTTTCCTTCCCACTGTCGCCAAGTGCTTGCTCACAGGGGTTGTTTTGACCGTTGGGTTTTTCCGTAATTATTGTATGGCCTTGCCTTACAATATAAGCGCCTTGGGGCAACTGTTTGTTGTGATTTGGCGCTATATAAATAAATTGATTGATTGATTGATACGACACAATATTTCCAAAATTGTGCAAAGCTGTTGCACAGATCTGGAAGGTTTGTTAAAATTTTCAGGTCATATTATACATTTCAGAGGAATTAAATCCTAAACTTTATCCGAATTTAAACTCTGAACCATTGGCTAGCTTCGGGCAGACATGATCTTAGAGCCTTGCTCTAAATCCAGAAGTGTGCATCCACCTTCTGGAAGTGGTGGCCATATATTTGGAATAATAAATGCTCAGAGTTTCTGCACTTTTATCATTTTTTTGCATTCAGTGGCAACTGGGAACTTTTCTGATTTCTGAATTGGAAAACATGAAAGAAAACATCTCCAAAAGTTGGACTTCCTACTAGGTAACTCAAGAAACTTACACACTTTACATCATTCTCCAAATGATGTTAATTATGGACTGAAACTATTTTCCAAGACTATCTGAAGAAAGCGTACTCTACTTAATAATGTTACGCTAACATTAGCATATTGCTATTAAATCTTTCTTCATTTTTGATCTAATAAACACGACATGGAAGTGGCCACATTTGTTTTCTTTACTTTGTGCATGAAACACATCAAAATCGAAAATGAATTCTGAGTTCTGATTTCACACTGCTGAGGTATAAGTTGATCCAAACTCTCTATCACCCCTTAGTGGTTGACTTCACTACAAAGAATGTGCGGGTTCACAATTGGTACCTTTGCTGAGTGGTTTAGATGTGAACATGTGTAAAAGGAATTTGGTCCGATTCTTATTTTCTTCTCTACTCTCTCCATGAAAAGGAAACTCCCCTAAAAACAGACTGAAACAGCCTCAACAACTTCTGAGTAAATACTCTCAAAATTTCATCAACTAAAGCAGAGACAGAAACTGTCTCTGCTTTAGTCCAAACCGGTGGAGTCTCGTCACCTCCGCCCCTGCTCCATCTGTTGGTGGAGGTGAAGTATGACCTGTTATCTCTGATACACACCTCGGCACTCTCGCTTCTGAATATCGTCAGCTTTATCTCCAGCGTAGGCCGGACTGGAGACGAACTGCGTCCTCTTGAAGTTGTCGCACCTAAAGGACAAAACATAGCATTCAATGCAGAGTCCCCAAAAAAGGACAAAATGTTTACTTTTTTAGCCTAGAGATTGACGTTCTGTTGTTACTACTACAAACACCTGCTATCTATCTATCTATCTATCTATCTATCTATCTATCTATCTATCTATCTATCTATCTATCTATCTATCTATCTATCTATCTATCTATCTATCTATCTATCTATCTATCTATCTATCTATCATTGATAGGATGGATGCAGTGGACAGATGGAGTCGATGGACAGACAGAGTGGATGGATCCTTCCATCTACCTACTGATCCATTCACATCCATTCTCATAGGTGTGACTGGCAAAGGACAAAGCAGGAAAATATATGGCACACCTACCATAACGCGGCAACCCCCCCCACACACACACCGAGACACACACACCGAGTAATATTACTTAGTGCAAACTGTGCACATTGAATTGACTGTGTCAGCGATCAATAGTATTGGCACAGGTTCATCCAGGAGTCAGCAAGACCTCATTTATGACATTCTTTTGGCGATTAGTGATGTGGTGAGGAAAAGGGTGGAGATAACACTGATGTGGGTTCCAGCACATATAGGTATCCCAACAAATGAGAAAGTGGATAGATTGACCAAAACACTGTGACAAAAGGAAACACAGACATCTGTCCAAAGCAGAGGGCAAGTGTATTATCAGGAGGGAAATTAACTTAAAATGGCAAAAATACTGGGAGCAGGAGGACTGAGGGTAGACAGTTATTTTCAACAGCTAGCAGAGTGACAGATTCAGTAAACAGTTATAGAAGGAACGGGTGAAGAAGAAAGGATGAAGTCACTCTTGGAAGACAGAACTGGTCGTACTTTCAACAGGATTTAGGATTTAATGGAGAGGATTTATTGCTGCTGTAACAGACTGATGCAGAATGTGGCAGCAATACAACAATAAGGATGCCAGCTGCCGTTAAACGTCATACAAGAAGAAGACGTGCGCTTGATTTCTTCGCAGGAGCACGTTTTGAGGAAGGGCGCATTTCTGCATTTACAAAATGAAACCACCAAAAAATAAATAAAAGCACTCACATATGATGGAGTCAGGTGGACCAACAAATTCTGTCCGTTATAATCAAAATCTGTTACATGTATGTAACGGATTCGTTACAGTCAGGAGGTGCTGAGCGATCTACGGGGAATCCACAGCACCAGTTAGACTTACATATCTTCTTGATTAAAAGCTTGACCTTGAATCAGGACCTGCCTCATTTAATGACCGAGTCAAAACTTTGAAAAAATAAATGCCTGCCTTAAATAAGCACTGACATTATGTGGATTAAAAAGATTACATTTGGACGAGTCCCTCTTTTTTTTCTAAGTCCACTGTGGAGTGGTACCTTAAAATTCTAAAGCTTGATTTATGCGTCTGCAACTCTGTGGCCATGCAATGACGAAGTGAGCGTAATGCTTTTAAAGGTCTCCGTCGCATCTTTATCTAATTTGCAGCAGGAACAGTGGCTTCTTCTGGATTCATTTGTCTCTCCACAAGCTTCTTTATACAATCATCATGGTATGTACAATCTCTCTCTTTTGAGCGTCTTTTTCTGACTGTGTTGTGAAGTTGGTCATATTTTTGGACTTTACTACAAAATGTATTTGATCCATGATTAAAATGTAATCAGCAGGCACACTGAAAAAACTTTTAAAATATGATGGGAGAGGAAGGAGTGAAACCAGAAAAGTGACAAATCACAGCCTTTTGTGGTCTCCAATTTAGCAGGTGCACGTCAGGCTCCAGAGAGAGGGTTCTGATCTAAAGCGGTTTGGTTCGTCACAGCCAGGGATATGTGTGAAACTTAACGCCATATTACAGTGCAGGCAGCAAGCAGCATTTTGTTAATAATCACCGGCCTTGAATTATGCCCTGCCTCCTTTAGGGTCTGTGTCTGAGCACGATTTGAAAAATAAACAGCTTGTTGGGAAAGTGTAGGAACACGGACCCACAACAGGGGGCGCAAATGAACGGACAATGGAATAGGTCAAATAACAACACTTTACTGTTGCGAACGTGCACAACAAAAACAACAAATTACAACAATGGACAAAGTTCAATTCACAAAGGTGTCGTGTGGGCAGGCTCGAAGATAGGAGACGCCTCTCCAAAGTAGAACCGGAACCACACGGTTTCCTCCGCCACAGGACCCCGGGAATACTGGAGCCGCCAAGTTCCGAACTCCCAGGTGGCCACTGCCTCCGCGTGTCGGACCTGGTACTGCTGGCGAGGAACAAGAACACAATTAAACGTGGGCGCGTTTGCACCCAGCAACCTGCACGGCAGGGAAGCTACCTCCACCTCTCGTTGGAGAAAAAAAGTCTGCAATCACTCACAAAAATCACAAAGGTTACTGTCAAGCAGTCAGCTGAGATTATTACCTTCCAGGTAGAACGATATCTCGGCGATGAGGTGGAGATGCCGTCCTGCTGATATACCCCAGTGATAATTGCCGTCAGCTGTCTCAGGTGATGGGTGACAGTTGTTACCGAGGCAGCTCCTGTGGGGCGGCGGCGCCCTCTGGTGCCTGGAGCCCGCACTCCAGGCAGGGCGCCCTCTGGTGGTGGTGGGCCAGCAGTACCTCCTCTTCAGCGGCCCACACAACAGGACCCCCCCCTCAACGGGCGCCTCCTGGCGCCTGACCGGGCTTGTCCGGGTGGCGACGGTAGAAGTCGGCCAGGAGGGCCGGGTCCAGGATGAAGCTCTTCTTCACCCAGGAGCGTTCTTCGGGACCATACCCCTCCCAGTCCACCAGATATTGAAAGCCCCGGCCCATCCGACGGACGTCCAACAAACCGGCGCACTGTCCAAGCCGGCTTCGCCATCGATGATCCGGGAAGGAGGTGGTGCCGAGACCGGGTGTACAGAGGGGCGAGGTGTGATGGGCTTGAGCTTCGACACATGAAACACAGGATGGATCCGCAGTGAGGCTGGAAGCTGAAGCCTCACTGCGGCGGGATTGATGACCTTGAGGATTTTAAACGGTCCTATGTACCTGTCCTGTAGTTTAGGGGAGGCCACTTGTAGTGGGATGTCCTTTGTGGACAAACCACACTTCCTGCCCGGGGCGATACGTAGGGGCCGGGGTCTGCCGCCGGTCTGCATGGGTCTTCGCCCTCATCCGGGCCTTCAACAAAGCAGAACGGGCGGCGCGCCACACCCGACGGCACTTCCGCAGGTGGGCCTGGACCGAGGGCACACCGACCTCCCCTCAACCACCGGGAACAACGGGGGCTGATACCCCAAACACACCTCAAAGGGGAGAGGCCGGTGGCTGATGACACTTGACTGTTGTGGGCGTACTCGATTCAGGCCAGATGAGTACTCCAGGCCGCCGGGTGCGCGGCTGTCACACAACGCAGTGTTTGCTCCATTTCTTGATTGGCCCGCTCTGCTTGCCCGTTGGTCTGGGGGTGATACCCGGACGAGAGACTGACCGTGGCCCCCAGTTCCCGGCAAAAGCTCCTCCAGACATGCGAGGAGAACTGGGGACCGCGATCGGAGACGATGTCTGATGGTATCCCATGTAGGCGGACGACGTGGTGGACCAGGAGGTCCGCTGTCTCCTGGGCTGTAGGGAGCTTCGGGAGGGCCACGAAGTGGGCCGCCTTGGAGAATCGGTCCACTATCGTGAGGATCACGGTGTTTCCCTGGGACGGCGGGAGGCCCGTGACAAAATCCAGGCCGATGTGGGACCAGGGGCGATGAGGCACGGGCAGCGGCTGTAGCAGTCCCGGAGCCTTGCGATGGTCGGCCTTGCCCCTGGCACAGGTGGAACAGGCCTGGATATAGTCCCGGACGTCGGCCTCCAGGGACGCCCACCAGAAGCGCTGCCGGACAACTGCCACGGTTCTTCGCACCCCTGGGTGACAGGAGAGCTTAGAGCCGTGACAGAAGTCCAGGACTGCAGCCCTTGCCTCTGGTGGGACGTAAAGTCTGTTCTGTGGTCCAGTCCCGGGGTCCGGGCTTCGTGCCAGGGCCTCCCGGACGGTTCTCTCTACGTCCCAGGTGAGGGTGGCCACGATAGTGGACTCCGGGATGATGGGTTCCGGTGGATCCGACAACTCCGCTTTGACCTCGTCTTCGTGTACCCGGGACAAGGCATCCGACTTCTGGTTCTTGGTCCCGGGCCGGTAGGTGATGCGGAAGTCAAAACGGCCGAAGAACAGTGACCAGCGGGCTTGCCTGGGATTCAGCCGCTTGGCGGTCCTGATATATTCCAGGTTCCGGTGGTCAGTGAAAACCGTGAATGGCACGGACGTTCCCTCCAACAGGTGTCTCCACTCTTCAAGAGCCTCTTTCACCGCAAGGAGTTCTCGGTTGCCGACGTCATAGTTCCGTACAGCCGGGGTCAACCTGCGGGAAAAATAGGCACACGGATGAAGGACCTTATCGGTCTTCCCACTCTGGGACAGCACAGCTCCTATCCCTGAGTCCGAGGCATCCACTTCAACCACTAACTGGCGACTAGGATCGGGCTGCACCAGAACGGGTGCAGACGAGAAGCGCCGTTTCAACTCCTTGAACGCGGCATCGCAACGATCCGACCAGGTGAAGGGGACTTTTGGTGAGGTCAGGGCTGTCAGGGGGCTAGCAACCTGGCTGTAGCCCTTAATGAACCTCCTGTAGAAATTAGCAAAGCCGAGGAACTGTTGCAGCTTCCTACGGCTTGTGGGTTGGGGCCAGTCTCTCACCGCTGCAACCTTGGCCGGATCAGGAGCGACGGAGTTGGGGGAGATGATGAACCCCAGGAAGGACAAAGAGGTGCGGTGAAACTCACACTTCTCGCCCTTAACAAACAGCCGGTTCTCCAATAACCGCTGCAGGACCTGACGTACATGTCGGACATGGGTCTCAGGATCCGGAGAAAAGATGAGTATGTCGTCTAAATATACGAAGACGAATCGGTGCAGGAAGTCCCGCAAGACATCATTAACCAATGCTTGGAACGTCGCGGGAGCATTGTAAGACCGAACGGCATGACCAGGTACTCAAAATGACCTAACGGGGTGTTAAATGCCGTCTTCCACTCGTCTCCCTTCCGGATCCGAACCAGGTGATACGCATTCCTAAGATCAAGCTTGGTGAATATCTTGGCTCCATGCAGGGGGCGTGAACACAGAATCCAACAAGGGTAAGGGGTATCGGTTACGAACCGTGATTTCGTTCAGCCCCCTGTAATCGATGCATGGACGTAATCCGCCATCCTTTTTCCCCACAAAAAAGAAACCCGCACCCATCGGGGAGGTGGAATTCCGGATCAACCCGGCAGCCAAAGAGTCCCGGATGTAGGTCTCCATTGATTCGCGTTCAGGTCGTGAGAGGTTGTACAGCCTGCTGGACGGGAACTCAATGCCTGGAACCAAATCAATGGCACAATCATACGGGCGGTGCGGGGGAAGGGTGAGTGCTAGATCCTTGCTGAACACCTCCGCAAGGTCATGGTACTGCACCGGCACCGTCCCTAGATTGGGCGGGGCTCTGACCTCCTCCCTGGCCTGGGAACCGGGAGGAACCGAGGAACCTAAACATACCCGATGGCAGGTCTCGCTCCACTGGACCACTACCCCGGACGGCCAATCGATCCGGGGATTGTGTTTCAACATCCAGGGAAAACCTAAAATCACACGGGAGGTGGCCGGAGTTACAAAAAACTTGATCTCCTCCCGGTGATTCCCCGACACCACCAGAGTTACTGGTGGTGTCTTGTGGGTGATTGGAGGGAGTAGGGAGCCATCTAGTGCCCGTACCTGCACAGGCGAGGTAAGCGCCACCAGAGGGAACCCTATCTCCCTGGCCCATTTGCTATCAAGCAAATTCCCTTCTGAGCCCGTGTCCACCAGTGCTGGGGCCTTCAGGGTTAAATCCTCATAAAGGATTGTAACTGGGAGTCGTGTGGCGATGTGGGTGTGTCCCACGTGAACGTCTCGGCCCCCCCCCCTAGCCCAGTGTCTAGGGGCGGGCGTTGGTGTTTAACCGCTCGGGGCAGTCTCTTACCTGATGCTCAATCGAGCCACAAACAAAACACGCTCCGCGGGCCAGCCTCCTTTGTGTGACCGGTGCCCTAAATGTTGCCCTACTCGTGTCCATAGCTTCGTCAGTAGGGGGAGCTGTGATCGCACGGAGCGCAGGGGCCGTGGAGCGTGGGGAGGGCGGAACGCGGTTGGAACTGGAAGGGAGAGGGACGACGCGTGCCTGGTCACGCCCTTGTCTAATCGTATGACAAGATCGATAAGCCCATCCAAATCCCGCGGTTCGTCCTTAGCCACCAGGTGCTCCTTGAGGACCAATGACAGTCCGTTTACGAAGGCGGCGCGGAGGGCAGTGCTATTCCAGCCGGACCTCGCAGCCGCGATGCGGAAGTCGACTGCATAGGCAGCTGCGCTCCGGCGCCCCTGTCTCATTGACAGCAGCACGGCTGAAGCGGTCTCTCCTCTATTAGGGTGATCGAACACTGTTCTGAGCTCCCTCACAAACCCATCATATGTCAGAAGGAGCCGTGAACTTTGCTCCCAGAGCGCTGTAGCCCAAGCGCGTGCCTCACCACGAAGCAGATTTATCACATAAGCTACTTTGCTAGCGTCGGTCGCGTACATGACGGGACGCTGTGCGAAGACGAGCGAACACTGCATAAGGAAATCCGCGCACGTCTCCACACAGCCTCCGTACGGCTCTGGGGGGCTTATGTATGCTTCAGGGGACGGTGGGGGGGGGTCGTTGGACAACCAGTGGAACGTCGCTGTCACGCACAGGGTCTACGGGAGGGAGAGCCGCAGCGGCGCCCGGAGGGCGCGCTTCCACCTGCGCGGCGAGAGCCTCCACCCTGCGGTTCAGGAGGGCGTTCTGCTCGGCCATCAAGTCTAACCGAGTCGTGAAAGCGGTGAGGATCCGCTGCAACTCACCGATTACCCCTCCTGCGGACGCCTGTGCGCCTTGTTCTTCCATTGGCCGTTCAACAGCCGGTTGCCGCCCCTCGGGATCCATGACGCTGGCCGAGATATCCTGTTGGGAAAGTGTAGGAACACGGACCCACAACAGGGGGCGCAAATGAACGGACAATGGAATAGGTCAAATAACAACACTTTACTGTTGCGAACGTGCACAACAAAAACAACAAATTACAACAATGGACAAAGTTCAATTCACAAAGGTGTCGTGTGGGCAGGCTCGAAGATAGGAGACGCCTCTCCAAAGTAGAACCGGAACCACACGGTTTCCTCCGCCACAGGACCCCGGGAATACTGGAGCCGCCAAGTTCCGAACTCCCAGGTGGCCACTGCCTCCGCGTGTCGGACCTGGTACTGCTGGCGAGGAACAAGAACACAATTAAACGTGGGCGCATTTGCACCCAGCAACCTGCACGGCAGGGAAGCTACCTCCACCTCTCGTTGGAGAAAAAAAGTCTGCAATCACTCACAAAAATCACAAAGGTTACTGTCAAGCAGTCAGCTGAGATTATTACCTTCCAGGTAGAACGATATCTCGGCGATGAGGTGGAGATGCCGTCCTGCTGATATACCCCAGTGATAATTGCCGTCAGCTGTCTCAGGTGATGGGTGACAGCTGTTACCGAGGCAGCTCCTGTGGGGCGGCGGCGCCCTCTGGTGCCTGGAGCCCGCACTCCAGGCAGGGCGCCCTCTGGTGGTGGTGGGCCAGCAGTACCTCCTCTTCAGCGGCCCACACAACACAGCTAGCGTTTTAATCACGGATATACAGTCCCACTTTCCTCTAGTCAGCGAGTGTCAGTGCTGAACTTCATTTCGTGCTTCTGTCACGTGCACGTCCAGACAGCTCTGTCTGGTACATGAGAGGGGTTTGATGGGGCGGGACGTTTTGTCCAATGTGAGTGAAAATCCATTATATTAATCTGTTCTATACAATGTTTATTACATGGAAAACCGGACAAATGCTTTTGTCCGGTGAGTGCGAATATCCGGTTAATACGATGATGGTTTAGGTGAGTTTTACTTTACTTAATTTACTCATATTGGAGTCAGTGTGGGTAACCCATTGATTGTGCAGCTAAGGCTAACCTAACTTTAGCTGAAAAACGGTGGTGCACTAACGTCATGATTTATTTTCAATTACTTACTCACCTCAGACAAATTTGCAGAGGCTCTGCTGCTCAAACTGGGTATGTGTATACATCCAAAAGAGGAATTTCAGATTGAGTGTGTCTGCTCGAATCACACCGACCTACTGCTGGCTCTCGCTGACCAGGTCCGTGACCATCAGGCTCCACCCAGCTGGCTGAAAAAAAGCTCCTGCCATCAGGGTGATGTGCGCCACTCATTTTAAATTTTTTTTTCTCCTAATTTTGTGGTTATGACTCACAGACCATGTCCAATTCACCCCCCCCCCCCTCCCCGACAGATTTGCACGATTACAAGAGATGTTTTCTGGGGTCTTTCTTCTCACGTTGGTCATGTGGTTGGTACCTGTGTGCCCAGAGCCTGAATGTCGTGCTCAAACGTGGTGTGCATTCTCTGCAGGGTCTCCACTGTGTTCTGGTCACGGCCCACCTCCTCCGGAAGCTTCTTATGCTTATCCAGGATTCGGCTGAGAATCTCCTTTGCATCGTGATAGAACTTGTGGAGCTCGTAGGAGGCGGCGAGGATCTGCGTTCGGGTATCGATGAGCTCCAGCAGGTCTGCCCAGGCCTCGTTCAGGCCGTCCTTCCACTCAGCGATGGTGGCGGCGTCGGTGTGGCCGGCGTTGATCAGCTCATCTGCCAGCCGGTTCACGCCGTCGACGCGCTCTTGTCCGATGTTGCCGGTGTCACGGGCGAATTCTCTGAAACGCTCCTGCAGCATCTGAGAAACAGAAGATGCAGAGATGCAGCAGTGAAGAGACAAAGCAGGAGCTGGTTTAACGTTAGCAACAGTATCAAAACAAAAGTGCACTGAGAGCACAAGATCCCTGCTAACAAACGCTGCTTTGGTACAAGTGGTTGCTACATTCTGATACCATTTGAAGGTACGTGATAGTAGATTTCAACAAGCAGACACCAACTCAAACAGGCAGTGTCTAGTTTGTTACTCAAGGGCCATAACGCCAAAATGTACATAACGCCAAAATGTGTCAATATTGTACAATATTACAATATGCGCATTACCAACCTATAACAAGGACTTCTATCAAGTGTCACAATATTCCTCCTAAGAATGTCAGAGGAGTAGATTTCAGAACACGTACAAGGTCTGTTAGAAAAGTATCCGACCTTTTTATTTTTTTCAAAAACCTGATGATTTGAATCACATGTGCTTGCATGAGCCAGCCTTGAACCTTCGTGCGCATGCGTGAATTTTTTCACGCCTGTCGATTGCGTCATTTGCTTGTCAGCAGCCTTTGTGTGAGGATGGGTGGAGTCTCTCGTCGTTTTTTTCTTTGCAAGGAAATGACGGAACAACTGGAGCAGCGTGACTGCATCAAATTTTGCCAGAAACTGGGCAACAGCCAGGTGGAAACCATTCAGATTATTCAGACGGCTTTCGGTGACGATCCTCTGGGCATCACGCAGATTAAGGAGCGGTACAAAGACGGTTTAAAGACGTCCGCACAACGGTGGAGAGCGAGCCACGCTCTGATCGGCCATCAACATGCTGAAACGACCGGATCATTTCCAAAGTGAACGCTGTGGTGATGTGGGACCGTCGTGTGACTATCTGAGAAATTGTGGAAGAGGTGGACATCAGCACTTTTTCAGCACATTCCACTGTGACAGAAGATTTTGCCATGAGAAGAGTGGCAGCGAAATTCATGCCGATGGCTTCGGCATGAAGCTGATGGTGGAACAAAAGCCCCACCGTGTTGAAGCGTCACAGGACATGTTGTGACATGCCCAGCTCTTCCACCATTCAGAAGATTCAGACGGCTTTCGGTGGCTTTTCAGTCGTGTGACTATCCAAGAAATGGTGGAAGAGCTGGGCATGTCACAACATGTCCTGTGAGGCTTCAACATAGAAGCGCTTTTGTTCCGCCATCAGCGTCGTGCCGAAGCCATCGGCATGAATTTCGCTGCAACTTTTTTCATGGCAAGTCACAGTGGAATGTGCCAAAAAAGTGCTGATGTCCACCTCTTCCACAACTTCTCAGAAAGTCACACGACGGTCCCACATCACCACAACGTTCACTTTGGAAATGATCTGGTCATTTCTACTGGTGGTTGGCTCTCACTGCGGTATTGTATCACTTCCTGTTCCGGAGCACAGCGGTGTTTTGCTGTATCTGTTAGCTGTTTAATCTGCGCAGTTAGATTGATCTAGTTAACTAGATAACGATTTGTTTCACAGTGTAATCTTCACATGCCTTAACTAAAGCACTCCCTCTGCTGAATCACCTCTAAATTATTTACACATTATTCACTTTGTGTGTTTTTAGGAATCCGCTAGCTTAGCGCAGCTACTAGCTCTTAGCTGGTTTAGCATGGCGGCTTCTCCTGTCTCTCCTGCACTTTTCTGCTCTGGGTGTGAAATGTTTAGTTATTCCTCGGCCTCCTTTAGCAGTAATGGTACTTGTAATAAGTGTAGCTTATTCGTAGCTTTGGAGGCCAGGCTGGGTGAATTGGAGACTCGGCTCCGCACCGTGGAAAATTGTACAGCTAGCCAGGCCCCTGTAGTCGGTGCGGACCAAGGTAGCTTAGCCGCCGTTAGTTTCCTTCTGGCAGATCCCGAGCAGCCGGGAAAGCAGGCTGACTGGGTGACTGTGAGGAGGAAGCGTAGTCCTAAACAGAAGCCCCGTGTACACCACCAACCCGTTCACATTTCTAACCGTTTTTCCCCACTCGACGACACACCCGCCGAGGATCAAACTCAAAGGATCAAAGGTTATTGGCGACTCTGTTTTGAGAAATGTGAAGTTAGCGACACCAGCAACTATAGTCAATTGTCTTCCGGGGGCCAGAGCAGGCGACATTGAAGGAAATTTGAAACTGCTGGCTAAGGCTAAGCGTAAATTTGGTAAGATTGTAATTCACGTCGGCAGTAATGACACCCGGTTACGCCAATCGGAGGTCACTAAAATTAACATTGAATCGGTGTGTAACTTTGCAAAAACAATGTCGGACTCTGTAGTTTTCTCTGGGTCCCTCCCCAATCGGACCGGGAGTGACATGTTTAGCCGCATGTTCTCCTTGAATTGCTGGCTGTCTGAGTGGTGTCCAAAAAATGAGGTGGGCTTCATAGATAATTGGAAAAGCTTCTGGGGAAAACCTGGTCTTGTTAGGAGAGACGGCATCCATCCCACTTTGGATGGAGCAGCTCTCATTTCTAGAAATCTGGCCAATTTTCTTAAATCCTCCAAACCGTGACTATCCAGGGTTGGGACCAGGAAGCAGAGTTGTAGTCTTACACACCTCTCTGCAGCTTCTCTACCCCTGCCATCCCCTCATTACCCCATCCCCGTAGAGACGGTGCCTGCTCCCAGACCACCAATAACCAGCAAAAATCTATTTAAGCATAAAAATTCAAAAAGAAAAAATAATATAGCACCTTCAACTGCACCACAGACTAAAACAGTTAAATGTGGTCTATTAAACATTGGGTCTCTCTCTTCTAAGTCCCTGTTAGTAAATTATATAATAATTGATCAACATATTGATTTATTCTGCCTTACAGAAACCTGGTTACAGCAGGATGAATATGTTAGTTTAAATGAGTCAACACCCTCGAGTCACACTAACTGCCAGAATGCTCGTAGCACAGGCCGAGGAGGAGGATTAGCAGCAATCTTCCATTCCAGCTTATTAATTAATCAAAAACCCAGACAGAGCTTTAATTCATTTGAAAGCTTGACTCTTAGTCTTGTCCATCCAAATTGGAAGTCCCAAAAATCAGTTTTATTTGTTATTATCTATCGTCCACCTGGTCGTTACTGTGAGTTTCTCTGTGAATTTTCAGACCTTTTGTCTGACTTAGTGCTTAGCTCAGATAAGATAATTATAGTGGGCGATTTTAACATCCACACAGATGCTGAGAATGACAGCCTCAACACTGCATTTAATCTATTATTAGACTCAACTGGCTTTGCTCAAAATGTAAATGAGTCCACCCACCACTTTAATCATATCTTAGATCTTGTTCTGACTTATGGTATGGAAATTGAAGACTTAACAGTATTCCCTGAAAACTCCCTTCTGTCTGATCATTTCTTAATAACATTTACATTTACTCTGATGGACTACCCAGCAGTGGGGAATAAGTTTCATTACACTAGAAGTCTTTCAGAAAGCGCTGTAACTAGGTTTAAGGATATGATTCCTTCTTTATGTTCTCTAATGCCATATACCAACACAGTGCAGAGTAGCTACCTAAACTCTGTAAGTGAGATAGAGTATCTCGTCAATAGTTTTACATCCTCATTGAAGACAACTTTGGATGCTGTAGCTCCTCTGAAAAAGAGAGCTTTAAATCAGAAGTGCCTGACTCCGTGGTATAACTCACAAACTCGCAGCTTAAAGCAGATAACCCGTAAGTTGGAGAGGAAATGGCGTCTCACTAATTTAGAAGATCTTTGCTTAGCCTGGAAAAAGAGTCTGTTGCTCTATAAAAAAGCCCTCCGTAAAGCTAGGACATCTTACTACTCATCACTAATTGAAGAAAATAAGAACAACCCCAGGTTTCTTTTCAGCACTGTAGCCAGGCTGACAAAGAGTCAGAGCTCTATTGAGCCGAGTATTCCTTTAACTTTAACTAGTAATGACTTCATGACTTTCTTTGCTAATAAAATTTTAACTATTAGAAAAAAAATTACTCATAACCATCCCAAAGACGTATCGTTATCTTTGGCTGCTTTCAGTGATGCCGGTATTTGGTTAGACTCTTTCTCTCTGATTGTTCTGTCTGAGTTATTTTCATTAGTTACTTCATCCAAACCATCAACATGTCTATTAGACCCCATTCCTACCAGGCTGCTCAAGGAAGCCCTACCATTATTTAATGCTTCGATCTTAAATATGATCAATCTATCTTTATTAGTTGGCTATGTACCACAGGCTTTTAAGGTGGCAGTAATTAAACCATTACTTAAAAAGCCATCACTTGACCCAGCTATCTTAGCTAATTATAGGCCAATCTCCAACCTTCCTTTTCTCTCAAAAATTCTTGAAAGGGTAGTTGTAAACAGCTAACTGATCATCTGCAGAGGAATGGTCTATTTGAAGAGTTTCAGTCAGGTTTTAGAATTCATCATAGTACAGAAACAGCATTAGTGAAGGTTACAAATGATCTTCTTATGGCCTCAGACAGTGGACTCATCTCTGTGCTTGTCCTGTTAGACCTCAGTGCTGCTTTTGATACTGTTGACCATAAAATTTTATTACAGAGATTAGAGCATGCCATAGGTATTAAAGGCACTGCGCTGCGGTGGTTTGAATCATATTTATCTAATAGATTACAATTTGTTCATGTAAATGGGGAATCTTCTTCACATACTAAGGTTAATTATGGAGTTCCACAAGGTTCTGTGCTAGGACCAATTTTATTCACTTTATACATGCTTCCCTTAGGCAGTATTATTAGACGGCATTGCTTAAATTTTCATTGTTACGCAGATGATACCCAGCTTTATCTATCCATGAAGCCAGAGGACACACACCAATTAGCTAAACTGCAGGATTGTCTTACAGACATAAAGACATGGATGACCTCTAATTTCCTGCTTTTAAACTCAGATAAAACTGAAGTTATTGTACTTGGCCCCACAAATCTTAGAAACATGGTGTCTAACCAGATCCTTACTCTGGATGGCATTACCCTGACCTCTAGTAATACTGTGAGAAATCTTGGAGTCATTTTTGATCAGGATATGTCATTCAAAGCGCATATTGTTGTGTGGGCCGCTGAAGAGGAGGTACTGCTGGCCCACCACCACCAGTCGGCGCCCTGCTTGGAGTGCGGGCTTCAAGCATGAGAGGGCGCCAAGACAGAGAGTGACAGCTGTCACTCATTTACACCAGCTGTCACCAATCACCAGCGTCCCTACAAAAGCCGGATTATTACTCCACCTCCTCGCCGAGAAATCAGCTACCGTCTAAGGTAACCTTCTCTGCTGAATTATCGTTGTATCTAACATTGTTCTGTGTGCAGCCGTGTTCCTGCGGGCTCTGTCAGAAGCTGGATTGGCGGATAGTGGGAGGGCGACGTTCTTTGCCTCTCACTCCATCCAGGGACGAGACTAATAGGAGCTGCACGGGTGAAATTGTTTCTGTAGGTGGAGGTTTTCCCTCCTTGAAGATATGTAGGTGAAGGAGTACTGGGTGTGTGGATACACACTCACCATTGACTGTTTTTCATCTTCTGCCAGCAGTACCAGGGTCTGCAACAGAAGACGGTGACCACCTGGGGACTCAGGACTTGGCGGCTCCGGTGTTCTTCAGGCCGTTGGTGGTGGAAGCTGTGTGGGTCTCGGCTCTTGGATCGCCAGAGGTCTCCTATTTTCGAGCCTGCCCGCACGTCACCTTGTGTTTAATTGGCATTGTATCTTTGTCTGTATCCAGTTGTGCGTTTCACAACATTAAATTGTTACTCTTTGTCTTATCCATTGTCCGTTCATTTGCGCCCCCTGTTGTGGGTCCGTGTTACGACACCTTCCCAACACATATTAAACAAATATGTAGGACTGCTTTTTTGCATTTACGCAATATCTCTAAAATTAGAAAGGTCTTGTCTCAGAGTGATGCTGAAAAACTAATTCATGCATTTATTTCCTCTAGGCTGGACTATTGTAATTCATTATTATCAGGTTGTCCTAAAAGTTCCCTGAAAAGCCTTCAGTTATTTCAAAATGCTGCAGCTAGAGTACTAACGGGGACTAGAAGGAGAGAGCATATCTCACCCATATTGGCCTCTCTTCATTGGCTTCCTGTTAATTCTAGAATAGAATTTAAAATTCTTCTTCTTACTTATAAGGTTTTGAATAATCAGGTCCCATCTTATCTTAGGGACCTCATAGTACCATATCACCCCAATAGAGCGTTTCTCTCTCAGACTGCAGGCTTACTTGTAGTTCCTAGGGTTTGTAAGAGTAGAATGGGAGGCAGAGCCTTCAGCTTTCAGGCTCCTCTCCTGTGGAACCAGCTCCCAATTCAGATCAGGGAGACAGACACCCTATAGACTTAGACTGCTGGGGGGTTCCCATGATGCACTGAGTGTTTCTTTCTCTTTTTGCTCTGTATGCACCACTCTGCATTTAATCATTAGTGATTGATCTCTGCTCTCTTCCACAGCATGTCTTTTTCCTGATTCTCTCCCTCAGCCCCAACCAGTCCCAGCAGAAGACTGCCCCTCCCTGAGCCTGGTTCTGTTGGAGGTTTCTTCCTGTTAAAGGGAGTTTTTCCTTCCCACTGTCGCCAAGTGCTTGCTCACAGGGGGCCGTTTTGACCGTTGGGGTTTTTCTGTAATTATTGTATGGCTTTGCCTTACAATATAAAGCGCCTTGGGGCAACTGTTTGTTGTGATTTGGCGCTATATAAATAAAATTGATTGATTGATTGATTGATTTCAGCATGTTGATGGCCGACCGGAGCGTGGCTCGCTCTCCACCGTTGTGCGGCCGTCTTTAAACCAGTTGTACCGCTCCTTAATCTGTGTGATGCCCAGAGGATCGTTACCGAAAGCCGTCTGAATAATCCGGTTTCCACCTGGCTGTTGCTCAGTTTCTGACAAAATTTGATGCAGTCACGCTGCTCCAGTTGTTCCGTCATTTCCTTGCAAAGAAAAACGACGAGAGACTCCACCCATCCTCACACAAAGGCTGCTTACAAGCAAATGACGCAATCGACAGGTGTGAAAAAAATTCATGCATGCGCACGAAGGTTCAAGGTTGGCTCATGCAAGCACACGTGATTCAAATCCATCAGGTTTTTGATAAAAATAAAAAAGTCGGATACTTTCCTAACAGACCTCGTATACCCTTTTTGGGAATAACTGTATAAACAGATGGACAGACAGACAGACGGAGGGAAATGGTCACAACATAATCCCCCTTCGGTCCTTCAGCCGTGGGGCGGGTTTAAAAAACAAAAACAACAATAAGAAAAAAACAACAAAAAAACCCTGTGGGCCTCAGTATCCCAGAATTCCACGTCTATATTTTAACACCACAATTTATGTAACCAAAGCAAAAACTGGAAATGATGAGAGGTGCGTGCTGCACTCACTGTGACGTGCTCGTAATCCTGACCCAGCTCGTGAGACCCGGCCACCACCTCCCGCTCAGCGATCCACTGCTCCAGGTCGTCCACTTCCCTGTTCAGCTGGAAGAGGCGGAAACGCTCATCCAGTTTCCCGCGACGCTCCTCCGACAAATCCTTCAAGCCGGCGTACAACTTATCCACCTGTGACTGACGCATCCCGATGCGTTCGCTGAAAGAGCAGGAAATCTGACCTTGACACATGTGGTTTGAATTTCGTTCACCACTGACACACAGTCACCAGACATCCCGCTGCTCCCGCTACAGTCCGCCCTCCTTTAAAATGGTTCTGTTGGCTTGAAAAGAACTAAACACAGAACAAATCTGGCTGGATATCGTTGGGGTTTTTGTGATATCGGTGCTAAGCCGATACCTCCACAGATACTTAAAAACAAATAAATAAAATTTACATCACATATGTAGGTTGACTACAGTAAAAAGCGGCCTTTTATGAATTCCTAATATTTTATTTGCTTGAGTGTTTTTTTTTCCAGCTGTGTCTCAGGACCATGGAGAGCGAACGACACATTTCATTCAGACAGTCTACACCACACTTAACCTTTATCTAACCAGGTTAGTCCCATTGAGATCAAGACCTCTTTTGCAAGGGAGACCTGGACAATAAAGTTTCCAGTCCATCTAACCTGCATGTCTTTGGATGTGGGAGGGAGCCGGAGCACCTGGACGGAACCCACACAAACATGGGGAGAACATGCAAACTCCACACAGAAAGGACACAGGTGGCAATCGACCCCATGACCTTCTTGCTGTGAGGCAACAGTGCTAACCACTAAGCCACCGTGCTGACATCTGCCAGTCAAGTCTCCATGGGGGACAATGACATCATTAATATGCCCTTATTTAACTTTTACTGTATCCTGATTCGCCCATGTCCTCGCTGTATGTGTCCATGTCTGTGACGAAGACTCTGCATGATGAGCAGTTTCTACTGCGGCGTTTCTCAGCTTTTCGTGGACGTTGTCAAAACGTGGCTTCGGTTGTTTAACACAAACAGTAAATCCTCATCTTCACAGAACTTCACTGAAATCCAAAAGTTACTTTTTTTGTTCTCATGGATTTTTTTTAAAGTTCCCGCTGTTCACACCCACTAATGTGTCTTGCTGTGACTCCTCCCCTTCGTGCCTTAACTCTGAGACATCATCAGATTTAAAAATGGTTTGTAATATGAAATCTGATGCAGTTTACAAATGCTTCATGATTTAAGATGCCAGTTCCACGGTCAGCCACTAGGTGGAGAATGACTGACTAGCTGCACTGTATCAACTCTTGACCTCGTCCCTGCTGTGGTGAGTGAAATTAACCTTTGACCTGTGAGCCCTGCTTCACCTGTCAGGGTGTCCGGCAGCCACAAGGCCTCGGCTGGTGCTGGATAGCTGGTGGACGGTGTCGGCGTAATCCTCCACCGCCTGCTCCAGGATCTGGTGTTTCTTCAACATGGCCACTGAACTCTGCTCGTCCTGACCCACAACAAAACAAACAGATGGTTTCATCACCACATGTTTATTATCAGAATGATTCTTTATTGTAAATTTTTTCCTCCTGATGAAGTGAATCTGGGTTTTTGCAGGTTTACTGGTGGATGAAGCGGCGAACACCAGGTGTGGATGAGGATCTGTAAGTGTTTTTTTTTGTCTTCCTTCCCTTTATTCGAGCCTGATCTGATCTTGATGAAAACTGTCAATTATGTCAGGATTAAAATTTTGTGCAGATCTGGATCTGTTTTACAATATTCCAGGATTATTTTCGTCAGAAGTGCTAAGGTCTGACAGGCCACTTCCATCAACCAAGAATCTCTTCTGGGTCAAGAACCTAATTTTGAACCATTCTGAACACTTGGGTTAAAATGAGAACACTAATCTTCATTCTCCTCAGGAAGCCCAAAGAAGCAGAACCTGAGGACCAAACTGTTATGATGTCATAATGATGATGCAGTTCATCTACACCCACTAGCGATGTTCACCATTACTGTCACAGTGATTTTTTTCTCTGAGTAATAACGGAGTAAATATGGATGCAATGAATTCAAAGCAGGTGTGTGTTCATGTGAACGGAGGCTGTTCAAAGCAAACAGCCTCTGGCACGCACAGACTGTTTAAGAATGCTGCTGCTTTGTGCTTCGATCAATGCACGTCAGGGTCCAAGCACAGAAAGAATCACTCTGAAATATCAGGAGTGGAGGATGGAGGGTGTGCGCTTTACTTTCCCTGTGCTGCCGTGAGCCCACTGAGTGGGTGGAGCTGAGGTGGTCAAGAGTCCACTGAGCTCTGGAGAATAACATCTTTTCCTGACTGCTGCTGAGTGATGTGCCTGCTCTGGAGGACTAATGCATTTAGCCTTAAAAAGAAGGTTATTTTATTTTATTTTGCTCAGGTTTGTCACAGCAGAGCTGACATGGATCTGCATGTTGATCTGACCTGACCTCACCTTGGCCTTTTCCTCTGACATCATGTAGAGTTCCTGTTCACTCATCCAGGCTTCAGCTTCGGCAGCATCAAAGAAGTACTGCTGGGCCTCGTGAGCCTCGCTGAGGCGGGCGTGGCGTTTCTCGGTCTCCTTCCTGATCTGTTCCCACAGGGACTGGAGTTCAGCGAGCCGCTGGCGGATCAGCTCAGCCGTCGGACTGTCCGCCCGCAGCACGTGCTGGCTGCGCTCAAAGATGTCATCATAACGCGGCTGGTGTCCCTGGATCTCCTTCTGTAAGGTCTGTTAAGGTCAAAGGTCATGCAGAAGGTTAAAGAAGAGGAGAGTACGGATGAAGCAGTGGCGTGTGTGTGTGTGTGTTTGTGTGTGCGGGCGGCTTCACCTGGTTCTTCTTGATGAGCAGCTGCACAGTCTGCAGGTTGTGGCCGTGGTCCATGGACGTGGCCAGAGGCATCCGCTCCTCCACCCACAGCTGCACACACAAAACACCACCTCAGGACTCCGACACACACATTCAGTCATCATCATCATCATCGTTTTCTGCCATGTACTCGGGTCCTGGTTGCACTTTAAATCAAGATGCTGGAAAGAATCAACACTGCGGCTGACTGACCTCCAGTAATAACAACACCAGGACTGAATGAGCACTGGACTGTGCTGATAACAGCAGTACTGGTAGGGCAGTCGTACTGCAGCGGTCCTGTTATGACACTTCTGCCGGTGCCGGTCTTCGGACCTGTTCCGTTACTGTGGCCTTCTCACTAAACCTGATGTCACATATGACTCCTACAGAACAGAACTTGTTTCACAGCGATGAAGCTAATTTTCAACGTGAGATAAAAGTAAAAAAAAAAAAAAAAACACTTTTTGAGAATTTCTTTGTGCATTTCTTGGTAAAAATTTAGTGTTATTCATACACTTGCAGAATGTTTGAGTGCAGTGTAGATAATATTATTTGAATCAAATTTGCTGCTATGAATAGTTTTTATTTCTTATCTGTTTTATTCTTTTACTTAATTATGAATTTGAATTTTTTTTTATTTTTATTTATTTATTTGAATTTTTTATGTTGAAATGTTCTATGTGAGGCGCCTTGAGACGGATTTTGTTGTGATTTGGCGCTTTATAAGCCAATTAAATTGAACTGAAATTGAAACATTTTACTGAGTCTTGAAATAAATAAATATGAAATTGGTTACTGGATCCTTAAACTTTGGACATAATAAACTCTGGATCCTTGATCTCTGGACATAAATAGAAATAAACAAAATCTGTAGTTTTTGTCAAAAGCATTTCCTTTTAGACATTATTGGCATGAAAGTCTTTCCATACATCTGAGCTGAGCTCAGCTACGTCAGGATGTAATTTATTAAGAATGCAGGACGTCTCAATTTGGGAGGAAAAAAATTTTTAGTCGATTGTAGTTTCTTGTCTGTTTTACAACATTTGTAAGAGGTGTCATTTTTTTTCAAGCGGCAATTCATTTTGAAGTTATTAATTCCGGCCAGACTCAGCAGAGAGCCGCGCAGCATTTGGAGCTGTGCCAACGGAACGGAGGATGATTCTCGTTTGTTGACTGCAACAAGACAAGAGTCCCAGTTAGTGACTTTAATCCACACAAAATTGACTCACAAGATTTTAATGGCTTTGAGAGCGGTTAAGAAGTGGACTTGTCGTTACTGAAGAGCAGCGAATCAAAGAACCGCGAGCCAGTGGATCGAAGCATTGCTTTATTGGTTCACACTTCAAAGTGGAGTTGCGCTGCAGAAACGGTTGATTACAGAGCCGCTGCAGGGTCTGTAATTAACGTAGAGGAATGATCATTTTCCCAACAAACACCCTGAAAAACAGCGGCTGCTCTGAAGGACCGATAAGGGAATCGTTAAGCAAAAAGACTATTCATATCGGTGGAATGAATTGTTTCTTAACGATACTCGAAAAGAACCGGTTCTCGATACCCAAACCCAGTTGCGAATCCCCCTTGAAAATGCATTAACATCCAGGAACTTGGTCAATATTTTGAACGATTAGGAGGCGTCATGTCGCTGTCCATGAAGGGACGTTGGTGTTTAGTGGGCAGCATTGGGAGTGTGGACTCTAGTGGTCATATATAACCTCTTTGTTGGTGCCTCTGGTAGGGAATCTCAGAATGAGGTTCATCTTCCCCCAACCAGTGACATCACCCGCCTGACCTGCATAAATGGCATTTATTCATGCTATAAATAATCCATGGGCGTTTCTGTTCCCCTTTAAAGATTCTAATGGTGCACACTAAAGGTGTGGACGTCTGTTATCCATAATCCAGATCAACAGTGAACCACTTCAGCACCCATTAGTACCTCCTGAGGGTTAAAGGTCAAAGAGCCTGCTTACAATCTCGTCTTCCATGTCTCTGTTGAACTGGTGGATTTCACGAGATGCCATGAGGTAATCTCGTCTCTTCTGCAGCGGCGCCTGGAGACCCTGGAATTTCTTCTCCACTGTGATCCTCTGACCGTCCACCTCCTCTGAGCCTTTGCCCTCCTGGCTGAGAACCTGCGACTGGCTCTTCAGCTCCTCCACCTCCTTCCGGCGCACTTCCACCTGACTCTCAAGGATCTGCAAGGACGAAGAAAGTGGTCAGGAAAGACAGGAAGACAGAAGTCCTGATGACAGCTCAGAGTGTTTCAGAAGACAGTCCTCACCTGTTGCTTTTTCAGGAGGATGTTGACAGAGGTCAGATCTTTGCCGTAGTCGTCAGAGTGCAGTTGTCCCTCCAGGCCGCCCAGCCATTTGTCCAGGTCGGCACAGCTCTGAGTGAACAGTTCTGCCTTGTTGGCGTCAAACAGACACTTGGCTTTAGTCTGGGTGGTGGACTCAAGCTCCTCCCACATGGTCTTCAAAGAGGCCAGCTTCTCTTTGACCATGATCTCCGTGTCCGGTTTCTCTGTGATCAGCACTTTGCCGTCCTGACAGACAAACACAAACACTGACTACATTTGTGACAGTTTGGGGAGGTTCATTAGCTCTGACTGGTTAATGAATGAATCATTGTTTTAACCTGTTTAAATTTCAGATGCAGAAAAGTCTGAGAATCTTTGTTCCAGCACAAAACATTTTTGTGCTTCCTCCCTCCTCACCTCCTAACTCCTTCTTCCTCAGCTCCTCTCTCCCTCCTCCTCGCCTATTAACTCCTCCTACCTTCTTCCTACTCAGCTCCTCTCTCCCTCCTCCTACCTTAAATGAACTGCATTTATATAGCGCTTTTCCATCTGCATCAGACGCTCAAAGCGCTTTACAATAATGCCTCACATTCACCCCGATGTCAGGCTGCTGCCATACAAGGCGTCACTACACACTGGGCCCTTAGCGATTTCCAGTCAGGCTGAGATTTGAACAGAGGATCTTCTGGTCTCAAGCCCAACGCCTTAACCACTAGACCATCACCTCCCCTTATTCCTACTCAGCTCCTCCCTCCTTACCTCCTACTTCCCCCCACTTCAGCTGCTGCCTCCTCGCCTCCTACCTTCTGGATCTTGTCGAGCCACTCCTTGTTGGACTGCAGCTCGGCCATGAAGGCCTGGTGTTTCAGCCACTTGCTGTGGAGATTCCGGGCCTCGTCGTAGGACATGTCCTGAGCCGTCAGCATCTTTTCGTTGATCCACAGAGACAGCTGGAGACAAAAATTGATAAAAAATGTAAACTCAGAGTTTGTGGACACAGTATAACCCGGATCCGTTTCACGTAGCAGCGTTTTACCTCCTGACAGTCCTGCAGGAACTTCTGCAGGTCTCTGTTGTCCTTCAGCCTGCTGAGCAGCTCACTGGCAGCCATTCGGTTCTTCTTGTGTCTAAAGATCAATAATTGATACGTTTATATGTTAGCCTTCATTCATAAGCGTGATGTGAAAAAACTCTGAATGCTCCTCACCTCTGGTCGATGGAGTCCACCTTCTCCTGGATGCGTTCAGCATTAATGTTGCCGTCAGCCACTAGGCGGCGCCCAGTGTCTACCACGCCATTAATTTTATCCACATTGGCATCCATCGTGGTCATGAAGTCCTCCTGCTTCTTGATGGCGGCCTCTGCGGCTTCCAGCGTGGTGGGCATCTCCGTGTGGGCCAGGACGTACTCCTGAGGGCCAGAAAAGAGGTTAACACCCCACGACAAGCAGCGCCCACCACAGGAAGAACAGGTCCCAAAACCAGCTTTTCTACATGTCGGGATTCTTGCCAACGACAGGCCACGCCTCCTCATTCTGACACGTTGACGGATCACTGCTCATGATTTAAGTAAAACTCGAGCAGCCTCAGGCATGACGCAAACAGGAAGTAAACTGGCGGGTGGGACCAGTACCTGAAAACGGGTAGATCAAGCACTCAGGATGTAGTTCCCGAGACAGAAAAGTCCCTAATGATGTGGTCAAAGCAGAGCATTGTGGGTAACGTGGGAGTGGTTTTTCCATTTGTCTTGTCCTGAATGTAGACAGCATTTCACAGGAAAACTAGTCTACAGTTTGGGTTTTAATTAAAAATGCTAGTGAAAAATGGTGTTTTTTGGCCTTCTTGAGGCCCCACAGGGATTCAACCAGAAAGTTCATCTTACCCTGACCAGACGGTCCTCTGTTTGTACCCAACCTCAGAAAGTTGTAATAGCAGCCTTATACCATCTGATGCCACTTTTGTTCTGACCATAATAAGTCCAGTCACTGCACGTTAGAAACAGCCGTCAGTACCTGGTTATTGAGGAAGGCCTCAGCCTGCTTGGTGTCCCGCAGGAACAGCTGGTACGCATGCGACTGGGACAGGAGGTTCTGCCGATTCTCCCACATCTTGTGCAGCTCGTTCCAGCCTGTGTCGAGTGCCTGGAGTCGCTGCCGGAGGAACATGTACTGCGCATCCGTCTGTCCCTGTGTCACCATCTCCCCCATGTCCCGCATCTTCTGGTAGTCCTCCTCGTAGTTGCGAATCTCATTTTTGATGCCCTCGTGTTGGGCCAGCAGCTTCTCAGCCTCGGCCAGCGTGTTGGGCATGTCCTCTGAGGCGATGACCGTCTGGGTCCGGGACAACCAAGACTGGAAATCGTCCAGATCTCGAAGGAACTGCTGCAGCTTGCTGGCCTCGCCCAGGGACTCTTCACGGTTCTTCAGAGTGTCCTGAAAAACAGAATCCAGAAGGATCAACGATTCTCAGAGGAGAAGATTCCCAAAGTGACTTTTACTAACAGCAATAAAGGCGTTTGGTGTGTGTGTTAGTTTACATATATGTGTTTCACAGGCCAACTTTAACTAAAACATTATATCTGGCGTTCTCTCCTACCTTCATCTCGTTCCAGACGCCTTTGATCTCACCCAGTCGGCCCCTGATGCCCTCGGACTGCTCCGGGTGTTCTGATGCCAAACGCTCCGCCTCTTTGTCCAGATCACCCAGTTTGTCTTCGATGGCAGCGAGGTCGCGTTCCATTCCTGTCAGCTTCCTCTGCAGAGCCATGACCCCAGCCAGGTCATTCCCGAGTTCCTGGGTCGACTCAATAACCTGGACAGAGACGCCCATGGGTCCATGTCAGCTACCCATTAATCCCGTTAATGTGAGGAAACACTAAACCAGGAACAGTGTGCTGGATATGCAGTCACCTTGGTCTTCTCCTTGATCCAAGACTTGGTCTCATTACACTCCAGATGGTAGTTCTGGACACCCAGAGCTGAGTTCAGACTGTCCTTCTTCTGATCCACCAGGTCTCTGAACTGACTCCACCTGGACGGCAACACAAACAAGCTCATGTCTGAACACAGACCCATCAGCGACTCTAACCCCTCAAAAAGAACCAAGAACCAAAGTAAGAACTGCGACCCAAACAAAACCAGCTCCCTGTGAACCTGGTCTGATGTTCCCCACACTCCTGCAGAAATTAGCTAATCACTGTGTCAATCCTGAGGAGGAGAAATCTGTTGATTTACAATTTTAACCTGATTCTGTTGACCTGTTTTAACCTGAATGTATGATTCCAATTAAACCTCTTCATTGGTTTATTATCGTTATCCTTTAGGGTGAGTTTATTCACTTCTTTGCATCTACTTAATTCCACATCATTAACCATTTTAATGACCCATTTAATCCACATTTAATGACAGCAGTGCAGTTCACACTGGGTCGCTTCTTAATATGCGTCAATTATCCGATTAATCACAAACTGAGGTTTAATCAGAGAGAACTCAGCAGCTTACTTCACTCTGATATGATTTTAATATCAGTTCAGCTCCTGACTTTATTACATGTATCTTGGTTAGTCCTTTAATCCAAGTTTATTCACTGATTTAATCCCAGTTAAATTACCTAGTGTTGAGTTTATCTTGCTGGGCTTTGATCTCTTTCTCGCTTGGATGCCCACTGTGGACCAGTTGCCTGGCAACCTGGTTCACTGCGGCAACCCGGGACGCCTGGTTGTTCATCTCTGGCTCCAAATTCTCAAACCTGAGGAGGACAGGAGGAAACAGGAGGAGGAGACAAGTGGAGGAGGAGATGAGAGGAAGAGGAAAGGAGGAAAAATGAACAAAGACTGGTGGAATAAATAAACAACGGAAGAAGAAAGTCCAAATGTGTTATTTTTCTAACAAGTGTTTTTTTTATTTTATTTAACACTAAATAAATACCTCCAATTCAGGAGGAGCAGTGTGGTTTTCATCCTGGTTGCGGCACAGTGGACCAGCTCTACACGCTCTATCGGGTGCTCGAGGGTTCATGGGAGTTCGCCCAACCAGTCCACATGTGCTTTGTGGATCTGGAGAAGGCGTTCGACTGTGTCCCTCGGGGCACCCTGTGGGGGGTGCTCCGGGAGTACGGGGTCCTTTGCTAAGGGCTATCCGGTCCCTGTACGACCACAGCAGGAGCTTGGTTCGCATGGCCGGTAGTAAGTCAAACCTGTTTCCAGGGTGTAGAGGGGGTCTGCTTTGGGAACCACAGAATCTCGTCTCTGCTATTTGCAGACGATGTGGTTCTGTTGGCTTTGTCAAATCAGGACCTTCAGCGTGCACTGGGGCGGTTTGCAGCCGAGTGTGAAGCGTCCGGGATAAAAATCAGCACCTCCAAATCCGAGGCCATGGTTCTCGACCGGAAAAAGGTGCTTTGCCTTCTTCAGGTCGGTGGAGTGTCCTTGCCTCAAGTGGAGGAGTTTAAGTATCTCAGGGTCTTGTTCACGAGTGAGGGACGGATGGAGCTTGAGATCGATAGACAGATCGGTGCAGCGTCTGCAGTGATGCGGTCGCTGTATCGGACCGTCGTGGTGAAGAGAGAGCTGAGTAGGGGGCAAAGCTCTCGATTTACCGATCCGATCTACGTTCCGATCCTCACCTATGGTCATGAGATTTGGCTAATGACCGAAAGAACGAGATCGCGAGTACAAGTGGCTGAGATGAGTTTCCTCCGCAGGGTGGCTGGGCGCTCCCTTAGAGGTAGGGTGAGGAGCTTCGGTCACTCGGGAGGAGCTCAGCGTCGAGTCACTGCTCCTCCACGTCGAAAGGAGCCAGTTGAGGTGGCTCGGGCATCTTTTCCGGATGCCCCCTGGACGTCTCACTGGAGAGGTTTTCTGGGCACGTCCCATCGGAAGAAGGCCCCAGGGAAGACCCAGGACATGCTGGAGGGACTACGTCTCTCAGCTGGCTTGGGAACGCCTCTGGGTTCTCCCGGAAGAGCTGGGGGAGGTGTGTGTGGATTGGGAGGTCTGGGCGGCTTTGCTTGAGCTGCTGCCCCCGCGACCCGACTCCAGATAAAGCGGAAGAAAATGGATGGATGGACTAAATACAGTTACAGTATTTAAATGTAAACATTGGGGTGCTTAAAACTTTTGCACAGCAGTATTATTATTGTCTCCGCCCAAAAATCTGATCAAAGTCGGGAAATTAAATCGGTCTGATTCTATAAAACGTGACCACGTTTGCCTCAAACAGGAAGTGGGCGGAGTCTATGAGTCCTGAGGGACAAACAGTCTGCAGGGTTACTGATTTCACTGCTGGGGTTCAGTGAAAACTTCCAGACTGCTCAGGGTTCCAATCCAGTCCAACCTACCGGTGCTGGACCACCTCCAGGTCCTCCAGTTTCTCCGGGATCTCGGTGCTATTGAGCCACTGCTCCTTCTCGTCGATCCAGACTTCGCACGCATTGGCTTCACTCAGCATCTTGTAGAGCGCCAGCGCGTCCTGCAGCGCCTGCTTCCTGAGCCGCGTCAGCTCCGCCACCTCCTTATAGCGCTCCTCGATGCCCCCCAGCCGGTTCTGAACCTGAAGAACAACCCGGTGCCGGCCGATGTAGCATTAGTTTTCTTTGATGACCTTCTGGACATTTATCAAAGTGTCTGTGCTCAGCAGGGCTCAGTGTTGCAGTGACGGCGTTTTACCTCCTCTGAGTCGGCCTTCTCAGCAGGCAGCATGCGCGACTGTTCGTGCAGCGCATCGATGACCGGTCGGTAGCTAGCGATCTCCTCTACAACGTCTTTGTGTTTCTTTACCAGAGCCTGAGTGGAAAACTCGTCGTGGCCGACGTCAACGCTGGAGACGATCCGCAGCACGTCCAGCATCCACGTGTCGATGTCGTCCGCGTCAGCCTGCGGGCGAAATGTTTCAGACTCCACAACAAAACTCAAGAAGGCACACATCAGCTCCTGAAGTCCACGGAACCTCTGCCCTCCTCTGACGGTCGGCGGTAATCTAAACCCAACCCACATTTACCTGGAACTGGTGCTGGTTGCACGCATCCTGTAGGCGCATTTTACGCACAGTGGAAAGACGCTCCAAAGCCGCCCACTGCTCCTGTAGGATGGGGAGGAAAAGAGGGAGGAAATAAGGTAAAGAGAAGGGAAGTAGGCAGGAACAATGGGAGTAATAAGGAAGTAAATAAGTAAATAGATGGAGCAATGAAGTAAGAAAGGACGGAAAGAAGAAAGGAAGCAGGGAAAACAAAGAAAAGGAGAAGGAAAAGTAGGAGCAAATGATAGAAGAAAAAAGGAGAGGAAGAAAAGAAAATAACATCATGGTTTGAGTGTCACTAACGGACCTGGATGTCCTGGATTCGCTCTCTGATTTTGTCGGCTCCAAAGTGATTGGCGGCCACAAGCTCCTCCCCCTGTCTGATGGTCTGCTGCAGATGGGCAGCTCGCCCGCTCATCTCGTCCTCGAAGGCCTTGTGATGACTCAGCAGGCGTAGTGCACCCGTCAGATCCTTGCCGTAGTCCTCGGAGGACAGGATCTGCTCCTTCTCCCTGATCCAGCCCTCCTATGGGACACAGTCACAACTACGTTACATCAAAAACCAAACCCAGCTTTGTTCAGCATCTGAATCCCGTCTGTTCAAAAGTTTAACCTCTTCGGCCATTTCCCAGAAGAACTTCCAGAGGCGCCGCGATTCCTCGAGGCGAGCGCGACGCTCCGCCGCCAGCTGACTGAGCTCCTGGTAGCAGAACTCCATGTGAGCAACTCGATCCTGGATGACCTGAGGATCACAGGGCTTATAGTCTGCGGAGGGAACGAGGAACCACAGAAAGCAAAGGAGGAAGAGGAGAAGACAGGAATAACAGAGAGAAGGAAGAGAAAAAGGGCAAAAACAGGAATATGATGAGAAAGAGCTGAGGATCAAAATAATTACAGTCATTCATGTCAGAAAGAAAAGAACGACTCTGAAAAGTCAAAGTCCTTTGATTTTCTCTGGTCAGCAAGAATTCAAAGAACCTCAGTTACATTCATAACTCGTCTGTCCTCCGTCCATTTGTGTTTTCCATCTCGGTGTATTTCTCTGTGTCTCTGTGTTTTTCTTCGTCTGTCTCTGTGTTTTTCTCCGTTTGTCTCTTGGTGTTTTTCTCCGTCTGTCTCTCTGTTTTTCTCCGTCTGTCTCTCTGTTTCTCTCCGTCTGTCTCTCTGTTTTTATCTGTCTGTCTCTCTGTGTTTTTCTCCGTCTGTCTCTGTGTTTCTCTCCGTCTGTCTCTCTGTTTCTCTCCGTCTGTCTCTCTGTTTTTCTCCGTCTGTCTCTCTGTGTTTTTCTCCGTCTGTCTCTCTGTGTTTTTCTCCGTCTGTCTCTCTGTGTTTTTCTCCGTCTGTCTCTGTGTGTTTCTCCGTCTGTCTCTCTGTGTGTTTCTCCGTCTGTCTCTCTGTGTTTTTCTCCATCTGTCTCTCTGTTTTTCTCTGTCTCTGTGTTTTTCTGTTTGTCTCTGTGTGTTTCTCTCTGTCTGTCCCTCTGTGTTTTTCTCCGTCTGTCTCTGTTTTTCTCTGTCTCTCTGTGTTTTTCTCCGTCTGTCTCTCTGTGTGTTTCCCCGTCTGTGTCTCTGTGTTTTTCTCCGTCTGTCTCTCTGTTTTTCTCCGTCTGTCTCTCTGTGTTTTTCTCCATCTGTCTCTCTGTGTTTTTCTAAATCTGTCTCTCTGTGTTTTTCTAAATCTGTCTCTCTGTGTGTTTCCCTGTCTGTGTCTCTGTGTGTTTCCCTGTTTGTGTCTCTGTGTTTTTCTCCGTCTGTCTCTCTGTGTTTTTCTCCGTCCGTCTCTGTGCTTTCTCCGTCCGTCTCTGTGTGTTTCTCCGTCTGTCTCTCTGTGTGTTTCCCCGTCTGTCTCTCTGTGTTTTTCTCCATCTGTATCTCTGTTTTTCTCCATCTGTCTCTCTGTGTTTCTCCGTCTGTCTCTCTGTGTGTTTCTCCGTCTGTCTCTCTGTGTTTTTCTCCGTCTGTCTCTCTGTGTTTCCCTGTCTGTGTCTCTGTGTGTTTCTCCGTCTGTCTCTCTGTGTGTTTCTCCGTCTGTCTCTCTGTGTTTTTCTCAGTCTGTCTCTCTCTGTTTTTCTCTGTGTGTCTGTGTTTTTCTCCGTCTGTCTGTTTTTCTCTGTCTATCTCTGTGTTTTTCTCTGTCTGTCTCTCTGTGTTTTTCTCCATCTGTCTCTCTGTGTTTTTTCTCTGTCTCTGTGTTTTTTCTCTGTCTGTCTCTGTGTTTTTTCTCTGTCTCTGTGTTTTTCTCCGTCTGTCTCTGTGTTTTTTCGCTATCTCTGTGTTTTTCTCTGTCTCTGTGTTTTTCTCCGTGTCTGTGTTTTTCTCCGTCTGTCTCTGTGTTTTTTTCGCTATCTCTGTGTTTTTTCTCTGTCTCTGTGTTTTTTCTCTGTCTGTCTCTGTGTGTTTTTTCTCTGTCTCTGTGTTTTTTCTCTGTCTCTGTGTTTTTCTCTGTCTGTCTCTGTGTTTTTTCTCTGTCTCTGTTTTTCTCTGTCTGTCTCTGTGTTTTTTCTCTGTCTCTGTGTTTTTCTCTGTCTGTCTCTGTGTTTTTCTCCATCTGTCTCTGTGTTTTTCTCCATCTGTCTCTGTGTTTTTTCTCTGTCTCTGTGTTTTCTCTCTCTGTGTTTTTTCTCTGTCTCTGTTTTTTCCTCTGTCTCTATGTTTTTTCTCTGTCTCTGTTTTTTCCTCTGTCTCTCTGTTTTTCTCTGTCTCTGTGTTTTTCTCTGTCTCTGTGCTTTTCTCTGTCTCTGTGCTTTTCTCTGTCTCTGTGTCTTTTCTCTGTGTCTTTTCTCTGTGTCTGTGTTTTTCTCTGTCTGTCTCTGTGTTTTTTCTCCGTCTGTCTCTGTGTTTTTTCTCTGTCTGTCTCTGTGGTTTTTCTCTGTCTGTCTCTGTGGTTTTTCTCTGTCTCTGTGGTTTTCTCTATCTCTGTGTTTTTCTCTGTCTCTGTGTTTTTCTCTATCTCTGTGTTTTTCTCTATCTCTGTGTTTTTCTCTGTCTCTGTGTTTTCTCTGTCTCTGTGTTTTTCTCCGTCTGTCTCTGTGTTTTTTCTCTGTCTCTGTGTTTTCTCTGTCTCTGTGTTTTTCTCCGTCTGTCTCTGTGTTTTTCTCTGTCTCTGTGTTTTTTCTCTGTCTGTGTTTTTCTCCGTCTGTCTCTGTGTTTTTTCTCCGTCTGTCTCTGTGTTTTTTCTCCGTCTGTCTCTGTGTTTTTCTCCGTCTGTCTCTGTGTTTTTTCTCTGTCTCTGTGTTTTTCTCTGTCTCTGTGTTTTTCTCTGTCTGTCTCTGTGGTTTTTCTCTGTCTCTGTGGTTTTTCTCTGTCTCTGTGGTTTTTCTCTATCTCTGTGTTTTTCTCTGTCTCTGTGTTTTCTCTGTCTCTGTGTTTTTCTCCATCTGTCTCTGTGTTTTTTCTCTGTCTCTGTGTTTTTCTCTGTCTGTGTTTTTCTCCGTCTGTTTCTCTGTGTTTTTCTCCGTCTGTTTCTCTGTGTTTTTCTCCGTCTGCCTCTGTGTTTTTCTCCGTCTGTCTCTCTGTGTTTCCCCGTCTCTGTCTCTGTGGTTTTTCTCTGTCTCTGTGGTTTTCTCTATCTCTGTGTTTTTCTCTGTCTCTGTGTTTTTCTCTATCTCTGTGTTTTTCTCTATCTCTGTGTTTTTCTCTGTCTCTGTGTTTTCTCTGTCTCTGTGTTTTTCTCCGTCTGTCTCTGTGTTTTTTCTCTGTCTCTGTGTTTTCTCTGTCTCTGTGTTTTTCTCCGTCTGTCTCTGTGTTTTTTCTCTGTCTCTGTGTTTTTCTCTGTCTGTGTTTTTCTCCGTCTGTCTCTCTGTGTTTTTCTCCGTCTGTCTCTCTGTGTTTTTCTCCGTCTGTCTCTGTGTTTTTTCTCCGTCTGTGTCTGTGTTTTCTCCGTCTGTCTCTGTGTTTTTCTCTGTCTCTGTGTTTTTCTCTGTCTCTGTGTTTTTCTCTGTCTGTCTCTGTGGTTTTTCTCTGTCTCTGTGGTTTTTCTCTGTCTCTGTGGTTTTCTCTATCTCTGTGTTTTTCTCTATCTCTGTGTTTTCTCTGTCTCTATGTTTTCTCCATCTGTCTCTGTGTTTTTTCTCTGTCTCTGTGTTTTTCTCTGTCTGTGTTTTTCTCCGTCTGTTTCTCTGTGTTTTTCTCCGTCTGTTTCTCTGTGTTTTTCTCCGTCTGCCTCTGTGTTTTTCTCCGTCTGTCTCTCTGTGTTTCCCCGTCTCTGTCTCTGTGTTTTCTCCGTCTCTGTGTTTTTCTCTGCCTGTGTTTTCTCCGTCTGTCTCTGTGTTTTTCTCTGTCTGTCTCTGTGTTTTTCTCTGTCTGTCTCTGTGTTTTTCTCCTTCTGTCTCTGTGTTTTTCTCCGTCTGTTTCTCTGTGTTTTTCTCCGTCTGTCTCTCTGTGTTTTTCTCTGTCTGTCTCTCTGTGTTGTTCTCTGTCTATCTCTGTGTTTTTCTCCGTCTGTCTCTCTGTGTGTTTCTCCATCTGTCTCTCTGTGTGTTTCTCCATCTGTCTCTCTGTTTTTCTCTGTGTCTCTGTGTTTTTCTCCGTCTGTCTCTGTGTTTTTTCTCTGTCTCTGTGTTTTTCTCCGTCTGTCTCTGTGTTTTTTCTCTGTCTCTGTGTTTTTTCTCCGTCTGTCTCTGTGTTTTTTCTCTGTCTCTGTGTTTTTTCTCCGTCTGTCTCTGTGTTTTTTCCCTGTCTCTGTGTTTTTCTCTGTTTCTGTGTTTTTTCTCTGTCTCTGTGTTTTTCTCTGTTTCTGTGTTTTTTCTCTGTCTGTGTTTTTCTCTGTCTCTGTGTTTTTCGCCGTCTCTGTGTTTTTTCTCTGTCTCTGTGTTTTTTCTCTGTCTCTGTGTTTTTCTCTGTCTCTGTGTTTTTCTCTGTCTCTGTGTTTTTTCTCTGTCTCTGTGTTTTTTCTCTATCTCTGTGTTTTTCTCTGTCTCTGTGTTTTCTCAGTCTCTGTGTTTTCTCCGTCTCTGTGTTTTTCTCTGCCTGTGTTTTTCTCCGTCTGTCTCTGTGTTTTTCTCTGTCTGTCTCTGTGTTTTTCTCCTTCTGTCTCTGTGTTTTTCTCCTTCTGTCTCTGTGTTTTTCTCCGTCTGTTTCTCTGTGTTTTTCTCCGTCTGTCTCTCTGTGTTTTTCTCTGTCTGTCTCTCTGTGTTGTTCTCTGTCTATCTCTGTGTTTTTCTCCGTCTGTCTCTCTGTGTGTTTCTCCATCTGTCTCTGTGTTTTTCTCCATCTGTCTCTCTGTTTTTCTCCGTCAGTCTCTGTGTTTTTCTCTGTCAGTCTCTCTGTGTTTTTCTCTGTCTGTCTCTCTGTGTTTTTCTCCGTCTGTCTCTCTGTGTTTTTTCTCCGTCTGTCTCTGTGTTTTTCTCCGTCTGTCTCTGTGGTTTTTCTCTGTCTCTGTGGTTTTTCTCCGTCTCTGTGTTTTTCTCCGTCTGTCTCTGTGTTTTTTCTCCGTCTGTCTCTGTGTTTTTCTCTGTCTCTGTGTTTTTCTCTGTCTCTGTGTTTTTCTCCGTCTCTGTGTTTTTTCTCCGTCTCTGTGTTTTTCTCCGTCTCTGTGTTTTTCTCCGTCTCTGTGTTTTTCTCCGTCTCTGTGTTTTTCTCCGTCTGTCTCTCTGTGTTTTTCTCCGTCTGTCTCTGTGTGTTTTTCTCCGTCTGTCTCTGTGTGTTTTCTCTGTCTGTCTCTGTGTTTTTCTCTGTCTGTCTGTGTGTTTTTCTCTGTCTGTCTCTGTATGTTTTTCTCTGTCTGTCTCTGTGTTTTTCTCCGTCTGTCTCTGTGTTTTTTCTTCGTCTGTCTCTGTGTTTGTTCTCTGTCTCTGTGTTTGTTCTCTGTCTCTGTGTTTTTCTCCGTCTGTCTCTGTGTTTTTTCTCCGTCTGTCTCTTTGTTTTTCTCCGTCTGTCTCTGTGTTTTTCTCCGTCTGTCTCTGTGTTTTTCTCCGTCTCTGTGTTTTTTCTCTGTCTCTGTTTTTCCTCTGTCTCTGTGTTTGTTCTCTGTCTCTGTGTTTTCTCTGTCTCTGTGTTTTTCTCCGTCTGTCTCTGTGTTTTTCTCTGTCTGTCTCTGTGTTTTTCTCTGTCTGTCTCTGTGTTTTTTCCTCTATCTCTGTGTGTTTTTTCTCCGTCTCTGTGGTTTTTCTCCGTCTCTGTGTTTTTCTCCGTCTCTGTGATTTTCTCCGTCTGTCTCTCTGTGTTTTTTCTCTGTCTGTCTCTGTGTTTTTTCTCTGTCTGTCTCTGTGTTTTTTCTCTGTCTGTCTCTGTGTTTTTCTCCTTCTGTCTCTGTGTTTTTTCTCTGTCTCTGTGTTTTTTCTCTGTCTGTCTCTGTGTTTTTCTCCGTCTGTCTCTGTGTTTTTCTGTCTCTGTGTTTTTTCTCTGTCTCTGTGTTTTTCTCTGTCTCTATGTTTTCTCTGTCTCTGTGTTTTTTCTCCGTCTGTCTCTGTGTTTTTCTCTGTCTGTCTCTGTGTTTTTCTCTGTCTGTCTCTGTGTTTTTCTCTGTCTGTCTCTGTGTTTTTTCTCTGTCTGTCTCTGTGTTTTTCTCCTTCTGTCTCTGTGTTTTTTCTCTGTCTCTGTGTTTTTTCTCCGTCTGTCTCTGTGTTTTTTCTCTGTCTGTCTCTGTGTTTTTTCTCCGTCTGTCTCTGTGTTTTTCTCTGTCTCTGTGTTTTCTATGTCTCTGTGTTTTTCTCTGTCTCTATGTTTTCTCTGTCTCTGTGTTTTTCTCCGTCTGTCTCTGTGTTTTTCTCCGTCTGTCTCTGTGTTTTTTCTCTGTCTCTGTGTTTTTCTCTGTCTCTGTGGTTTTTCTCTGTCTGTGTTTTCTCTGTCTCTGTGTTTTTTTCTCTGTCTGTGTTTTTCTCTGTCTCTGTGTTTTTTCTCTGTCTCTGTGTTTTTCTCCGTCTGTCTCTGTTTTTTCTCTGTCTCTGTGTTTTTCCGTCTGTCTCTGTGTTTTTCTCCGTCTGTCTCTCTGTGTTTTTCTCCGTCTGTCTCTCTGTGTTTCCCCGTCTGTGTCTCGTGTGTTTTCGCCTCCGTCTGTCTCTCTGTGTTTTCTTCTCCGTCTGTCCTCTGTGTTTTCCCCGTCTGTGTCTCTGTGTTTTTCTCCGTCTGTCTCTCTGTGTTTTTCTCCATCTGTCTCTGTGTTTTTCTCCGTCTGTCTCTGTGTTTTTTCTCTGTCTCTGTGTTTTTCTCTGTCTCTGTGTTTTTCTCCGTCTGTCTCTCTGTGTTTCCCCGTCTGTGTCTCTGTGTTTTTCTCCCTTCCGTCTGTCTCTCTCTGTTTTTCTCCATCTGTCTCTCTCTCTGTTTTTCTCTGTCTATCTCTGTGTTTTTCTCTGAATGTCTCTCTGTGTTTTTCTCTGAATGTCTTTCTGTGTTTTTCTCCGTCTGTCTCTCTGTGTTTTTCTCTGTCTGTCTCTGTGTTTTTCTCCGTCTGTCTCTGTGTTTTTCTCCGTCTGTCTCTTTGTTTTTCTCCCGTCTGTCTCTGTGTTTTCTTCCGTCTGTCTCTGTGTTTTTCTCCGTCTCTGTGTTTTTCTCTGTCTCTGTGTTTTTCTCTGTCTCTGTTTTTCTCTGTCTCTGTGTTTTTCTCTGTCTCTGTGTTTTTCTCCGTCTGTCTCTGTGTTTTTTCTCTGTCTGTCTCTGTGTTTTTCTCTGTCTGTCTCTGTGTTTTTTCCTCTATCTCTGTGTGTTTTTTCTCCGTCTCTGTGGTTTTTCTCCGTCTCTGTGTTTTTCTCCGTCTCTGTGATTTTCTCCGTCTGTCTCTCTGTGTTTTTTCTCTGTCTGTCTCTGTGTTTTTTCTCTGTCTGTCTCTGTGTTTTTCTCTGTCTGTCTCTGTGTTTTTCTCCTTCTGTCTCTGTGTTTTTTCTCTGTCTCTGTGTTTTTCTCTGTCTCTGTGTTTTTCTCCGTCTGTCTCTGTGTTTTTTCTCTGTCTGTCTCTGTGTTTTTCTCCGTCTGTCTCTGTGTTTTTCTGTCTCTGTGTTTTTTCTCTGTCTCTGTGTTTTTCTCTGTCTCTATGTTTTTCTCTGTCTCTGTGTTTTTCTCCGTCTGTCTCTGTGTTTTCTCTGTCTGTCTCTGTGTTTTTCTCTGTCTGTCTCTGTGTTTTTTCTCTGTCTGTCTCTGTGTTTTTTCTCTGTCTGTCTCTGTGTTTTTCTCCTTCTGTCTCTGTGTTTTTTCTCTGTCTCTGTGTTTTTCTCCGTCTGTCTCTGTGTTTTTTCTCTGTCTGTCTCTGTGTTTTTCTCCGTCTGTCTCTGTGTTTTTCTCTGTCTCTGTGTTTTTCTATGTCTCTGTGTTTTTCTATGTCTCTGTGTTTTTCTCCGTCTGTCTCTGTGTTTTTCTCCGTCTGTCTCTGTGTTTTTCTCCGTCTGTCTCTGTGTTTTTTCTCTGTCTCTGTGTTTTTCTCTGTCTCTGTGTTTTTTCTCTGTCTGTGTTTTTCTCTGTCTCTGTGTTTTTTCTCTGTCTGTGTTTTTCTCTGTCTCTGTGTTTTTTCTCTGTCTGTGTTTTTCTCTGTCTCTGTGTTTTTCTCTGTCTCTGTGTTTTTCTCCGTCTGTCTCTGTTTTTTCTCTGTCTCTGTGTTTTTCTCCGTCTGTCTCTGTGTTTTTCTCCGTCTGTCTCTCTGTGTTTTTCTCCGTCTGTCTCTCTGTGTTTCCCCGTCTGTGTCTCTGTGTTTTTCTCCGTCTGTCTCTCTGTGTTTTTCCTTTCTCCGTCTGTCTCTCTGTGTTTCCCCGTCTGTGTCTCTGTGTTTTTCTCCGTCTGTCTCTCTGTGTTTTTTCTCCATCTGTCTCTGTGTTTTTCTCCGTCTGTCTCTGTGTTTTTTCTCTGTCTCTGTGTTTTTCTCTGTCTCTGTGTTTTTCTCCGTCTGTCTCTCTGTGTTTCCCCGTCTGTGTCTCTGTGTTTTTCTCCATCTGTCTCTCTCTCGTCTCTTTCTCCATCTGTCTCTCTCTGTTTTTTCTCTGTCTATCTCTGTGTTTTTCTCTGAATGTCTCTCTGTGTTTTTCTCTGAATGTCTTTCTGTGTTTTTCTCCGTCTGTCTCTCTGTGTTTTTCTCTGTCTGTCTCTGTGTTTTTCTCCGTCTGTCTCTGTGTTTTTCTCCGTCTGTCTCTCTGTGTTTTTCTCCATCTGTCTCTCTGTGTTTTTCTCCGTCTGTCTCTGTGTTTTTTCTCTGTCTCTGTGTTTTTCTCTGTCTCTGTGTTTTTCTCCGTCTGTCTCTCTGTGTTTCCCCGTCTGTGTCTCTGTGTTTTTCTCCGTCTGTCTCTCTCTGTTTTTCTCCATCTGTCTCTCTCTGTTTTTCTCTGTCTATCTCTGTGTTTTTCTCTGAATGTCTCTCTGTGTTTTTCTCTGAATGTCTTTCTGTGTTTTTCTCCGTCTGTCTCTCTGTGTTTTTCTCTGTCTGTCTCTGTGTTTTTCTCCGTCTGTCTGTGTTTTTCTCCGTCTGTCTCTTTGTTTTTCTCCGTCTGTCTCTGTGTTTTTCTCCGTCTGTCTCTGTGTTTTTCTCCGTCTGTCTCTGTGTTTTCTCCGTCTCTGTGTTTTTCTCTGTCTCTGTGTTTTTCTCTGTCTCTGTTTTTCTCTGTCTCTGTGTTTTTCTCTGTCTCTGTGTTTTCTCTGTCTCTGTGTTTTTCTCCGTCTGTCTCTGTGTTTTTCTCTGTCTGTCTCTGTGTTTTTCTCTGTCTGTCTCTGTGTTTTTTCCTCTATCTCTGTGTGTTTTTTCTCCGTCTCTGTGGTTTTTCTCCGTCTCTGTGTTTTTCTCCGTCTCTGTGATTTTCTCCGTCTGTCTCTCTGTGTTTTTTCTCTGTCTGTCTCTGTGTTTTTCTCTGTCTGTCTCTGTGTTTTTTCTCTGTCTGTCTCTGTGTTTTTCTCCTTCTGTCTCTGTGTTTTTTCTCTGTCTCTGTGTTTTTTCTCTGTCTCTGTGTTTTTCTCCGTCTGTCTCTGTGTTTTTTCTCTGTCTGTCTCTGTGTTTTTCTCCGTCTGTCTCTGTGTTTTTCTGTCTCTGTGTTTTTCTCTGTCTCTGTGTTTTTCTCTGTCTCTATGTTTTCTCTGTCTCTGTGTTTTTCTCCGTCTGTCTCTGTGTTTTTCTCTGTCTGTCTCTGTGTTTTTCTCTGTCTGTCTCTGTGTTTTTTCCTCTATCTCTGTGTGTTTTTCTCCGTCTCTGTGGTTTTTTCTCCGTCTCTGTGATTTTCTCCGTCTCTGTGATTTTCTCCGTCTGTCTCTCTGTGTTTTTCTCTGTCTGTCTCTGTGTTTTTTCCTCTGTCTGTCTCTGTGTTTTTTCTCTGTCTGTCTCTGTGTTTTTCTCCTTCTGTCTCTGTGTTTTTTCTCTGTCTCTGTGTTTTTTCTCTGTCTCTGTGTTTTTCTCTGAATGTCTCTCTGTGTTTTTCTCTGAATGTCTTTCTGTGTTTTTCTCCGTCTGTCTCTCTGTGTTTTTCTCTGTCTGTCTCTTGTGTTTTCTCCCGTCTGTCTGTGTTTTTCTCCGTCTGTCTCTTTGTTTTTCTCCGTCTGTCTCTGTGTTTTTCTCCGTCTGTCTCTGTGTTTTTCTCCGTCTGTCTCTGTGTTTTTCTCCGTCTCTGTGTTTTTTCTCCGTCTCTGTGTTTTTCTCTGTCTCTGTTTTTCTCTGTCTCTGTGTTTTTTCCTCTGTCTCTGTGTGTCTCTGTGTTTTTTCTCTGTCTGTCTCTGTGTTTTTCTCCGTCTGTCTCTGTGTTTTTCTCTGTCTGTCTCTGTGTTTTTCTCTGTCTGTCTCTGTGTTTTTTCCTCTATCTCTGTGTGTTTTTTCTCCGTCTCTGTGGTTTTTCTCCGTCTCTGTGTTTTTCTCCGTCTCTGTGATTTTCTCCGTCTGTCTCTCTGTGTTTTTTCTCTGTCTGTCTCTGTGTTTTTTCTCTGTCTGTCTCTGTGTTTTTTCTCTGTCTGTCTCTGTGTTTTTCTCCTTCTGTCTCTGTGTTTTTTCTCTGTCTCTGTGTTTTTCTCTGTCTCTGTGTTTTTTCTCTGTCTGTGTTTTTCTCTGTCTCTGTGTTTTTTCTCTGTCTGTGTTTTTCTCTGTCTCTGTGTTTTTTCTCTGTCTGTGTTTTTCTCTGTCTCTGTGTTTTTCTCTGTCTCTGTGTTTTTCTCCGTCTGTCTCTGTTTTTTCTCTGTCTCTGTGTTTTTCTCCGTCTGTCTCTGTGTTTTTTCTCCGTCTGTCTCTCTGTGTTTTTCTCCGTCTGTCTCTCTGTGTTTCCCCGTCTGTGTCTCTGTGTTTTTCTCCGTCTGTCTCTCTGTGTTTTTCTCCGTCTGTCTCTCTGTGTTTCCCCGTCTGTGTCTCTGTGTTTTTCTCCGTCTGTCTCTCTGTGTTTTTCTCCATCTGTCTCTGTGTTTTTCTCAGTCTGTCTCTGTGTTTTTTCTCTGTCTCTGTGTTTTTCTCTGTCTCTGTGTTTTTCTCCGTCTGTCTCTCTGTGTTTCCCCGTCTGTGTCTCTGTGTTTTTCTCCGTCTGTCTCTCTCTGTTTTTCTCCATCTGTCTCTCTCTGTTTTTCTCTGTCTATCTCTGTGTTTTTCTCTGAATGTCTCTCTGTGTTTTTCTCTGAATGTCTTTCTGTGTTTTTCTCCGTCTGTCTCTCTGTGTTTTTCTCTGTCTGTCTCTGTGTTTTTCTCCGTCTGTCTCTGTGTTTTTCTCCGTCTGTCTCTGTGGTTTTTCTCTGTCTCTGTGGTTTTTCTCCGTCTCTGTGTTTTTTCTCCGTCTCTGTGTTTTTCTCTGTCTGTCTCTGTGTTTTTCTCTGTCTGTCTCTGTGTTTTTTCTCTGTCTGTCTCTGTGTTTTTCTCCGTCTGTCTCTGTGGTTTTTCTCTGTCTCTGTGGTTTTTCTCCGTCTCTGTGTTTTTCTCCGTCTCTGTGTTTTTCTCCGTCTCTGTGTTTTCTCCGTCTCTGTGTTTTTCTCTGTCTGTCTCTCTGTGTTTTTCTCCGTCTGTCTCTGTGTGTTTTTCTCTGTCTGTCTCTGTGTGTTTTTCTCTGTCTGTCTCTGTGTTTTTCTCTGTCTGTCTCTGTGTTTTTCTCCGTCTGTCTCTGTGTTTATTCTTCTTCTTTCTCTGTGTTTGTTCTCTGTCTCTGTGTTTGTTCTCTGTCTCTGTGTTTTTCTCCGTCTGTCTCTGTGTTTTTTCTCCGTCTGTCTCTTTGTTTTTCTCCGTCTGTCTCTGTGTTTTTCTCCGTCTGTCTCTGTGTTTTTCTCCGTCTCTGTGTTTTTCTCTGTCTCTGTTTTTCTCTGTCTCTGTGTTTTTTCTCTGTCTCTAGTGTGTTCTCTGTCTCTGTGTTTTTCCTCCGTCTGTCCTCTGTGTTTTTCTCTGTCTGTCTCTGTGTTTTTCTTCTGTCTGCTCTGTGTTTTTTCCTCTATCTCTGTGTGGTTTTTTCTCCGTCTCTGTGGTTTTTCTCCGTCTCTGTGTTTTTCCCTCTCCGTCTCTGTGATTTTCTCCGTCGGTCTCTCTTGTGTTTTTCTCTGTCTGTCTCTGTGTTTTTTCTCTGTCTGTCTCTGTGTTTTTTCTCCTTCTGTCTCTGTGTTTTTCTCCTTCTGTCTCTGTGTTTTTTCTCTGTCTCTCTGTGTTTTTTTCTCTGTCTCTGTGTTTTTCTCCGTCTGTCTCTGTGTTTTTCTCTGTCTGTCTCTGTGTTTTTCTCCGTCTGTCTCTGTGTTTTTCTGTCTCTGTGTTTTTTCTCTGTCTCTGTGTTTTTCTCTATCTCTATGTTTTCTCTGTCTCTGTGTTTTTCTCCGTCTGTCTCTGTGTTTTTCTCTGTCTGTCTCTGTGTTTTTCTCTGTCTGTCTCTGTGTTTTTTCTCTGTCTGTCTCTGTGTTTTTTCTCTGTCTGTCTCTGTGTTTTTCTCCTTCTGTCTCTGTGTTTTTTCTCTGTCTCTGTGTTTTTCTCCGTCTGTCTCTGTGTTTTTTCTCTGTCTGTCTCTGTGTTTTTCTCCGTCTGTCTCTGTGTTTTTCTCTGTCTCTGTGTTTTTCTATGTCTCTGTGTTTTTCTCTGTCTCTATGTTTTCTCTGTCTCTGTGTTTTTCTCCGTCTGTCTCTGTGTTTTTTCTCCGTCTGTCTCTGTGTTTTTTCTCCGTCTGTCTCTGTGTTTTCTCTGTCTCTGTGTTTTTTCTCTGTCTGTGTTTTTCTCTGTCTCTGTGTTTTTTTCTCTGTCTGTGTTTTTCTCTGTCTCTGTGTTTTTCTCTGTCTCTGTGTTTTTCTCCGTCTGTCTCTGTTTTTTCTCTGTCTCTGTGTTTTTCTCCGTCTGTCTGTGTTTTTCTCCGTCTGTCTCTCTGTGTTTTTCTCCGTCTGTCTCTCTGTGTTTCCCCGTCTGTGTCTCTGTGTTTTTCTCCGTCTGTCTCTCTGTGTTTTTCTCCGTCTGTCTCTCTGTGTTTCCCCGTCTGTGTCTCTGTGTTTTTCTCCGTCTGTCTCTCTGTGTTTTTCTCCATCTGTCTCTGTGTTTTTCTCCGTCTGTCTCTGTGTTTTTTCTCTGTCTCTGTGTTTTTCTCCGTCTGTCTCTGTTTTTTCTCTGTCTCTGTGTTTTTCTCTGTCTCTGTGTTTTTTATCTGTCTCTGTGTTTTTCTCTGTCTCTGTGTTTTTTATCTGTCTCTGTGTTTTTTCTCTGTCTCTGTGTTTTTATCTGTCTGTGTTTTTTATCTGTCTCTGTGTTTTTCTCCGTCTCTGTTTTTCTCCGTCTGTCTCTCTGTGTTTTCTCTGTCTGTCTCTGTGTGTTTTTTTTTCTGTCTCTGTGCTTTTCCTCTGTTTCTGTGTTTTTCTCTGTCTCTGTGTGTTTTTTCTCTGTCTCTGTGTTTTTCTGACTCTGTTTTTCTCTGTCTCTGTCTGTCTCTGTGTTTTTTCTCTGTCTCTGTGTTTTTCTCCGTCTGTCTCTGTGTTTTTTCTCCATCTGTCTCTGTGTTTTTCTCCGTCTGTCTCTGTGTTTTTTTCTCTGTCTCTGTGTTTTTCTCCATCTGTCTCTGTGTTTTTCTCCATCTGTCTCTGTGTTTTTCTCCATCTGTCTCTGTGTTTTTCTCTGTCTCTGTGTTTTTTCTCCGTCTCTCTGTTTTTCTCTGTCTGTCTCTGTGTGTTTTTTCTCTGTCTCTGTGTTTTTCTCTGTCTCTGTTTTTCTCTGTCTGTGTTTTTCTCTGTCTGTCTCTGTGTGTTTTTTCTCTGTCTCTGTGTTTTTCGCTGTCTGTCTCTGTGTGTTTTTCTCTGTCTCTGTGTTTTTCTCCGTCTGTCTCTGTGTTTTTTCTCTGTCTCTGTGTTTTTCTCTGTCTCTGTGTTTTTTCTCTGTCTGTGTTTTTCTCTGTCTCTGTGTTTTTTCTCTGTCTCTGTGTTTTTCTCTGTCTGTCTCTGTGTTTTTTTTCTCTGTCTCTGTGTTTTTCTCTGTCTGTCTCTGTGTGTTTTTTCTCTGTCTCTGTGTTTTTCTCTGTCTGTCTCTGTGTTTTTCTCTGTGTTTTTTTTCTCTGTCTCTGTGTTTTTTCTCTGTCTCTGTGTTTTTCTCTGTCTTTCTCTGTGTTTTTCTCTGTCTGTCTCTGTGTTTTTCTCTGTCTGTCTCTGTGTTTTTCTCTGTCTGTCTCTGTGTTTTTCTCTGTCTGTCTCTGTGTTTTTCTCCGTCTGTCTCTGTGTTTTTTCTTCGTCTGTCTCTGTGTTTGTTCTCTGTCTCTGTGTTTGTTCTCTGTCTCTGTGTTTTTCTCCGTCTGTCTCTGTGTTTTTTCTCCGTCTGTCTCTTTGTTTTTCTCCGTCTGTCTCTGTGTTTTTCTCCGTCTGTCTCTGTGTTTTTCTCCGTCTCTGTGTTTTTCTCTGTCTCTGTTTTTCTCTGTCTCTGTGTTTTTCTCTGTCTCTGTGTTTTCTCTGTCTCTGTGTTTTTCTCCGTCTGTCTCTGTGTTTTTTCTCTGTCTGTCTCTGTGTTTTTCTCTGTCTGTCTCTGTGTTTTTTCCTCTATCTCTGTGTGTTTTTTCTCCGTCTCTGTGGTTTTTCTCCGTCTCTGTGTTTTTCTCCGTCTCTGTGATTTTCTCCGTCTGTCTCTGTGTTTTTTCTCTGTCTGTCTCTGTGTTTTTTCTCTGTCTGTCTCTGTTTGTTTTTCTCTGTCTGTCTCTGTGTTTTTCTCCTTCTGTCTCTGTGTTTTTTTCCTGTCTCTGTGTTTTTTCTCTGTCTCTGTGTTTTCTTCCCTCCGTCTGTCTCTGTGTTTTTTCTCTGTCTGTCTCGGTGTTTTTTCTCCGTCTGTCTCTTGTTTTTCTGTCTCTGTGTTTTGTTCTCTGTCTCTGTGTTTTTCTCTATCTCTATGTTTTCTCTGTCTCTGTGTTTTTTCTCCGTCTGTCTCTGTGTTTTTCTCTGTCTGTCTCTGTGTTTTCCTCTGTCTGTCCTCTGTGTTTTTCTCTGTCTGTCTCTGTGTTTTTTCTCTGTCTGTCCTCTGTGTTTTTCCTCCTTCTGTCTCTGTGTTTTTTCTCTGTCTCTGTGTTTTTCTCTCCGTCTGTCTCTGTGTTTTTTTCTCTGTCTGTCTCTGTGTTTTTCTCCGTCTGTCTCTGTGTTTTTCTCTGTCTCTGTGTTTTTTCTATGTCTCTGTGTTTTTTCTCTGTCTCTATGTTTTCTCTGTCTCTGTGTTTTTCTCCGTCTGTCTCTGTGTTTTTCTCCGTCTGTCTCTGTGTTTTTTCTCCGTCTGTCTCTGTGTTTTTTCTCTGTCTCTGTGTTTTTTCTCTGTCTGTTTTTTTCTCTGTCTCTGTGTTTTTTCTCTGTCTGTGTTTTTCTCTGTCTCTGTGTTTTTCTCTGTCTCTGTGTTTTTCTCCCGTCTGTCTCTGTTTTTCTCTGTCTCTGTGTTTTTCTCCGTCTGTCTGTGTTTTTCTCCCTCCGTCTGTCTCTCTGTGTTTTTCTCCGTCTGTCTCTCTGTGTTTCCCCGTTGTGTCGCTGTGTTTTCTCCGTCTGTCTCTCTGTGTTTTTCTCCGTCTGTCTCTCTGTGTTTCCCCGTCTGTGTCTCTGTGTTTTTCTCCGTCTGTCTCTCTGTGTTTTTCTCCATCTGTCTCTGTGTTTTTCTCCGTCTGTCTCTGTGTTTTTTCTCTGTCTCTGTGTTTTCTCCTTCTGTCTCTGTTTTTCTCTGTCTCTGTGTTTTTCTCTGTCTCTGTGTTTTTTATCTGTCTCTGTGTTTTTCTCTGTCTCTGTGTTTTTTATCTGTCTCTGTGTTTTTCTCTGTCTCTGTGTTTTTTATCTGTCTCTGTGTTTTTCTCCGTCTCTGTTTTTCTCCGTCTGTCTCTCTGTGTTTTTCTCTGTCTGTCTCTGTGTGTTTTTTTTCTGTCTCTGTGCTTTTCTCTGTTTCTGTTTTTCTCTGTCTCTGTGTGTTTTTTCTCTGTCTCTGTGTTTTTCTGACTCTGTTTTTCTCTGTCTCTGTCTGTCTCTGTGTTTTTTCTCTGTCTCTGTGTTTTTCTCCGTCTGTCTCTGTGTTTTTCTCCATCTGTCTCTGTGTTTTTCTCCGTCTGTCTCTGTGTTTTTTCTCTGTCTCTGTGTTTTTCTCCATCTGTCTCTGTGTTTTTCTCCATCTGTCTCTGTGTTTTTCTCCATCTGTCTCTGTGTTTTTCTCTGTCTCTGTGTTTTTTCTCCGTCTCTCTGTTTTTCTCTGTCTGTCTCTGTGTGTTTTTTCTCTGTCTCTGTGTTTTTCTCTGTCTCTGTTTTTCTCTGTCTGTGTTTTTCTCTGTCTGTCTCTGTGTGTTTTTTCTCTGTCTCTGTGTTTTTCGCTGTCTGTCTCTGTGTGTTTTTTCTCTGTCTCTGTGTTTTTCTCCGTCTGTCTCTGTGTTTTTTCTCTGTCTCTGTGTTTTTCTCTGTCTCTGTGTTTTTTCTCTGTCTGTGTTTTTCTCTGTCTCTGTGTTTTTCTCTGTCTCTGTGTTTTCTCTGTCTGTCTCTGTGTTTTTTCTCTGTCTCTGTGTTTTTTCTCTGTCTGTCTCTGTGTTTTTCTCTGTCTCTGTGTTTTTCTCTGTCTGTCTCTGTGTTTTTTCTCTGTGTTTTTTTTCTCTGTCTCTGTGTTTTTTCTCTGTCTCTGTGTTTTTCTCTGTCTTTCTCTGTGTTTTTCTCTGTCTGTCTCTGTGTTTTTCTCTGTCTGTCTCTGTGTTTTTCTCTGTCTGTCTCTGTGTTTTTCTCTGTCTGTCTCTGTGTTTTCTCTGTCTTTCTCTGTGTTTTTCTCTGTCTGTCTCTGTGTTTTTCTCTGTCTGTCTCTGTGTTTTTCCTCTGTCTGTCTCTGTGTTTTTTCTCTGTCTGTCTCTGTGTTTTTTCTCCGTCTGTCTCTGTGGTTTTTCTCTGTCCTCTGTGTTTTTCCTCTGTCTCTGTGTTTTTCTCCGTCTGTCCTCTGTTTTTTCTCTGTCTCTGTGTTTTTCCTCTGTCTCTGTGTTTTTTATCTGTCTGTGTTTTTTCCTCTGTCTCTGGTGTTTTTATCTGTCTGTGTTTTTTATCTGTCTCTGTGTTTTTCTCCGTCTGTTTTTCTCCGTCTGTCTCTCTGTGTTTTTCTCTGTCTGTCTCTGTGTGTTTTTTTTCTGTCTCTGTGTTTTTCTCTGTTTCTGTTTTTCTCTGTCTCTGTGTGTTTTTTCTCTGTCTCTGTGTTTTTCTCTGTCTTTCTCTGTGTTTTTCTCTGTCTTTCTCTGTGTTTTTCTCTGTCTGTCTCTGTGTTTTTCTCTGTCTGTCTCTGTGTTTTTCTCTGTCTGTCTCTGTGTTTTCTCTGTCTGTCTCTGTGTTTTTTCTCTGTCTGTCTCTGTGTTTTTTCTCCGTCTCTGTGTTTTTCTCTGTCTGTCTCTGTGTTTTTCTCTGTCTGTCTCTGTGTTTTTCTCTGTCTGTCTCTGTGTTTTTCTCTGTCTGTCTCTGTGTTTTTCTCCGTCTGTCTCTGTGGTTTTTCTCTGTCTCTGTGTTTTTCTCTGTCTCTGTGTTTTTCTCCGTCTGTCTCTGTTTTTTCTCTGTCTCTGTGTTTTTCTCTGTCTCTGTGTTTTTTATCTGTCTGTGTTTTTTCTCTGTCTCTGTGTTTTTATCTGTCTGTGTTTTTTATCTGTCTCTGTGTTTTTCTCCGTCTGTTTTTCTCCGTCTGTCTCTCTGTGTTTTTCTCTGTCTGTCTCTGTGTGTTTTTTTTCTGTCTCTGTGTTTTTCTCTGTTTCTGTTTTTCTCTGTCTCTGTGTGTTTTTTCTCTGTCTCTGTGTTTTTCTGACTCTGTTTTTCTCTGTCTCTGTCTGTCTCTGTGTTTTTTCTCTGTCTCTGTGTTTTTCTCCGTCTGTCTCTGTGTTTTTCTCCATCTGTCTCTGTGTTTTTCTCCGTCTGTCTCTCTGTGTTTTTTCTCTGTCTCTGTGTTTTTCTCCATCTGTCTCTGTGTTTTCTCCATCTGTCTCTGTGTTTTTCTCCATCTGTCTCTGTGTTTTTCTCTGTCTCTGTGTTTTTTCTCCGTCTCTGAGTTTTTCTCCATCTGTCTCTCTGTTTTTCTCTGTCTGTCTCTGTGTGTTTTTTCTCTGTCTCTGTGTTTTTCGCTGTCTGTCTCTGTGTGTTTTTTCTCTGTCTCTGTGTTTTTCTGTCTGTCTCTGTGTTTTTTCTCTGTCTCTGTGTTTTTCTCTGTCTGTCTCTGTGTTTTTTCTCTGTCTCTGTGTTTTTCTCTGTCTGTCTCTGTGTTTTTTCTCTGTCTCTGTGTTTTTCTCTGTCTGTCTCTGTGTGTTTTTTCTCTGTCTCTGTGTTTTTCTCTGTCTGTCTCTGTGTTTTTTCTCTGTGTTTTTTTTCTCTGTCTGTGTTTTTTCTCTGTCTCTGTGTTTTTCTCTGTCTTTCTCTGTGTTTTTCTCTGTCTGTCTCTGTGTTTTTTCTCTGTCTCTGTGTTTTTCTCTGTCTGTCTCTGTGTTTTTCTCTGTCTGTCTCTGTGTTTTTTCTCTGTCTCTGTTTTTCTCCGTCTGTCTCTCTGTGTTTTTCTTCGTCTGTCTCTCTGTGTTTTTCTTCGTCTGTCTCTGTGTTTTTTCTCTGTCCTTCTGTCTCACCCTCTGTTTCGCTGGCAAACTTCTGAGCATTCCTGTTGACGTTACGGACGCGGTCGGCCTGGATGGCGATGTCGGCCTCCACCAGCGTGTGTTTCTGCAGCAGGTCCTCCACGCCCAGCAGGTGTTTCCCATAATCCTGAGAGAGCAGCAGCATCTGCAGACAAGCACAGTGGGGGTCAAAGGTCAAAACATAAAACACACTGTTTTTGTAAAAAGACTCTTTATGATAAATGCGAAAAGTTGCTGTTTTATGTTTTGGTCACTGACACATGTGAGAGCAGGACTTGGATAGCGTGAGGACAAAGCGTGTCCTCATACCTTCATCTCATCCATCCAGTCCATGATGTAGAGCATCTCCTGGAAGACCCTCTGCAGACCCAGGTTCAGCTCCAGGCGCAGCCGGCGGGCCTTCAGCAGCTCCAGCAGGTACTCCCAGAGACGGATCACGTTATCCTTCCTGGCTGTGATGCGTTTGATGTCATGGTAACTCTCCGCCTCCAGCTCCTTTGCCACAGCAACCACAGCCTGTAGCAGTGGGGATGGGGGGAGAATATGTAAAGGAGGGTAAACCAAAAAATATCTGGCCTGGCTTTTGAAGTCTGAAACAGAATAGAGCCTTTTATCGTGTCAATTCTTTACAATCTCACACAAAATAAAGCACCAATACCAGATTTTTATACACTGGGTGGGAAGTCCTTTGAGTTGATAAATACTGCATTATCATGTGTGCCACAAGATGGCCGCCTACAGGGGTGACAAGCTGCTCTTGTATACTGAATGAGATACTGTGATTCCCACTCCAGAGCAGAAGGTGGCGGTAATGCACCATGAAGCTGGATGCCAACTGCCATAAAACTACAAGGAGAAGAGCAGCACTGGATGAGAGATATTCTTTGTCTTGGAGAATGAGAAAATTTAATAAATCATGCTCTCAAACTGAAAGACCACACTCTTGAATCACAAACAAGAATTACATTGCACATTTACCTGACCACTGATCATCTGTTCAGTGTTGACAAGAAGCAGCTTACTTGGGTTTTGTGCCTCGCACAATACCATTATTTAGCATGCTAGCTTTTGCTCACTGATGTGGTGTTTGCATTATTTATTATTTATAGGAGTATTTATTTAAATAGTGCAACGATTACATTGACTTTGCTTATTGTTGCATGAAGCAGTAGCACCACATTTCAAAGATAAATGTGACTTATAGATTACATGTCAAATATGTTTTTTTCTTTTTCACTGATGCATTTTTGGACAGATGCAGCAAATACTCAAATGTGACCTATGGCCAGATTTTTATTTTTTAAAACAGGGCTGGGTTTTCATTTCTATTTCACAAATGTTTAGATTCCTCTAACCAAAATGATGAAGGAAACTTAGTTCCTATAACTGTCAGGATTTGGATTTTTGCTTTGTGTTTTGCCTGTCTTGCTTTGTTTAGTTATTTTGTTTGGTTTTGTTATATGTTAGTTCTCTTGCTGGTCTCTTTTCTGTTTGGGTTTTCTCTGTCCCTATCTCTCTTGTCTTTCTCTTGGTGCTTGGTGGTGGGCGTTTCCCTCTATCTGGCCACACCCTTGTTCTGGTGCTTTCCGCACACACCTGTTTCTAATTCTTCAGCTCATCACCTGGATGTATTTAAGGTTCACTGTTTGCACTAGTCCCTTGCCAGATCGATGTGCCTGTGCCTTCGCTTCCAGCACTGTTCCTTGTGTTTCCTCGTCCTGCTAGCCTCCTCGTGTGTATGACCACCTGCCTGTTAACAAAACCACGCCTTAGCCTGATGTTAGTTGTACTTTTGCTCTTGTTGGACTGCCTTTTTGTGTACCAGACCCAGCTTACTGTTTCAGTAAACCATTTTTACATACAGAGCTGCTTGTCTGAGTCCTGCATTTGTGTCCACCCGTTTTTGACCACCAAGCCTGATAATAACTTATAAACCAGTTCAGTGTTTGGACAGCAGGTTTGTAGTCGGTCCTGCTGGTCTGGTGGGGGTTCTCATTGGCCCAATTTCCCATGCATTGTGCAATCCATTTGGTAGTGCACGATCACCCCGGTCATGCTATCAGGGTGGAATAGAATAGAAGCTTTATTTGTCATTGTACACATCCATCTTGGGGTGCTGCTCCACAACTGAGTTTCAGAATAAGGAAAGATAAAAGAAGCTATCACTTATGACTCGTAAATAACTAACTTAAGGCACCGTCACACCTTGACGATTTAGCCAGCGTATGCCAACCGCATTAAAAACACTGACATAAGTTCAATAAGTTAAGGGTAAGTTTTTTTTTTTTTTATGAGTTAAGAGCACGTTGAGGCACGTTCAAACATGCTGAAGCTTGCTGATGTTCGTCCTGATAAGCTGAGCTACTCAAAAAAATTTTGACATGCTGAAAATTTTCAACACATGCCAGCGTGTGACTCACACGTCCACACACATGCTGGGCATAAGTTGTAGGTAAATTATGTGATTGTTGGCACACGATTCTTGTAATTTACTCATAAGTCTAAATCCATCCATTAATGCTGGCCACTGATTGGCTGAAAGCTGCGGTCTTCATGCAGATCGACTATTCACACAGGGAAAAAATATGAAGTCTGACCTGTTCATTTCAGTCCAATTCACCATCACAGACGGACACAAATCCACATAAAGCTCCTGATTTTTGAAAATGACCTCTGAAAATCCTTTAATTCATGGCTGGAAATGTAGCGTTTTAAAGCCAGTCCCTCGGTGGATTTTTCTGCTCCATGTGCATTTCTCATGTCGGTGCTGCACTCTGAACACACACAAGCGCTGTGATAATTTAAACTTTTAAAGCACTGTCGTTGTGGTGTGATCATCAGATGACCTGATTGATCGATCAGGGTGATCAGGCCTGATTAATACGCTGTTTAAACATTTAAAGCGCCGTGGCTTTTGGTGATCACCGCACCGACAGATCACACGGCACTTCATTCAGATAGCACCTGATCATGGTCGACTGGTGCTTTAAAAATTATTCAGGTCTGTGATGACCTGATCAGGTCTGATCAGGAAGCAGCCACTTGGCGCTTTAATCATTTAAAGAGTTACAGCCCTCCATTCATTCACGGCAGCATTTCCCACAGCCAGTCCACTCACCAGCATTCTGTACACAATGAAAATGGTCCACCAGGATAAAAAAATAAAAAAATAAATAAAATAATGTTTTATTACTCCGTTTCTGACCCACACCACACGGTGCAGTACCAACAAGAACCACCGTGTTGAAACGGGCTGTCAGCAGGTGCTGGATAATCGTCAAGGTGTGACAGCTGCATTAATTTATTAGACGTACGACAGCGTGTGCCAGCGTTTTTAATACGGCTAGCAGACGCTGGCTAAATCGTCAAGGTGTGACAGGGCCTAGCAGACCAAGTGAAAAATGTGAGCTATAAATAAGTGAAGAAATGTACAAACTATTTAAAACAAATAAAATGTACATTCTGGATAACGCAGAGGGAAAATTAGATTGGTACCACCCACCCCTTATAACCAACTTTAGACCCATTCATTAACAAGGAACTATGCAACATTTTTACCTCATCTTATTTTAGTTTGGGAGTAAACATAATGGCTAAATGACTTGTTCCGGGGAGAATAGAGGCTCTCTCTCCTTCCCCAGCATCTCACAGTGGAAAACCAGCCTTCTCAGGGACATCGACCAAACCGCCTTTGAATAAGAAATTCTCAGGTCTTGCAAGAAACAGGAACTAATTTTTTGGCACTACGATACTACGATGCCCCCTTAATTAGGCACCAGCCAGCAGCTATAAGAACAAGCCAACAAAGACTTTATTTCTTACATGTTCATCACCATGACAGAGCTGGCGGGAAAAACAAAGCAAAGAAAACCACTGTCGGAGGAAGTGAGGAAGAAAAAGAGCGTGTGACTGAGCGAGGGTCACGCGTTCTCAGAGTGGCAAAAGGGGTTAGTGAGTTTTTGCAACAATTTTATGAAATATGTACTCCGAGCTGTAGGGGGCGCTCCTTAGAGAAAAATGTGACCAAAAAACCAAAATGAGAAAATGGCGAAAAATGATGCAAGTTTGTCCATTCCTCTTTAAAATTTTGACAGATACAACCCCATTTCAAGCACAAACCATCAAAGCTGCAGATTTATTCCAAGAGGGATTAGAGTTTCAAATTAGGGATTAAATAAAGGAGGCTGGGATTCCTTCCATCATGTTTTAAATCAGCAGGTACAAAGACAAAATTACTGCTGACATCAGGAAAAAAATGTCTGAAAAGTCAAACTGAACATCAAATGAGAAATAATGAATCTGCTTAGTGTTTTATTTTGGTGATAACGTGACAAATGTTAGCATGAAAGGAGTGTAAATATTTACACAGAAAAATATGCAACGGGGGGGGAAATCACAGTGTAAAGTATTTAATTTGAAATTCTGGCCACGCCCACATCCCCACAGCTTTCTTTTTGTTGAAGTCAGTCTGGTTTTTTTCTGTGCTCTGAATCCATTATTTTAATCTGCAAGCATGCAGACACGTGGAGCCAGAACGGGCCCGGACTCAGCCGCACTGTCCTTCACTTTGCTTATAATTTGTCATTTTGCAGCTCCGAACATTCCGAGTTCACATTACCTGGGAAGGAAAAAGCCTCTTAAAACTTAATCGTTTGTAATACATCTCAGTCTGCAGCGTCTCAAGAAAATATAACAGAAACGGAGTCATGACCCAGAATGTTCTCTGCTCTCAAATGCTCTATGTGTCAGTCAGAAAACAAAAAATACATCCATCCATTTTCTTCCGCTTTATCCGGAGACGGGTCGCGGGGGCAGCAGCTCAAGCAAAGCCGCCCAGACCTCCAGATCCACACACACCTCCCCCAGCTCCTCCGGGGGAACCCCGAGGTGTTCCCAAGCCAGCCGAGAGACGTAGTCCCTCCAGCGTGTCCTGGGTCTTCCCCAGGGCCTCCTCCCGATGGGACGTGCCCGGAACACCTCTCCAGCGAACACCTCTTGCTTGCCTCTACTGGTGGTTGGCTCTCACTGCAGGTATTGTATCACTTCCTGTTCCGGAGCACAGCGGTGTTTTTCTGTATCTGTTAGCTGTTTAATCTGCGCAGTTAGATTGATCTAGTTATCTAGATTACGATTTGTTTCCCAGTGTAATCTTTACGTGCCTTAACTAAAGCACTCCTTCTGCTGAATCACCTCTAAATTATTTACACATTATTCACTTTGCGTGTTTTTAGGAATCCGCTAGCTTAGCGTAGCTACTAGCTCTTAGCCGATTTAGCATGGCAGCTTCTCCATGTCTCTCCCGCACTTTTCTGCTCTGGGTGTGAAATGTTTAGTTATTCCTCGGCCTCCTTTAGCAGTAACGGTACTTGTAATAAGTGTAGCTTATTCGTAGCTTTGGAGGCCAGGCTGGGCGAATTGGAGACTCGACTCCGCACCGTGGAAAATTCTACAGCTAGCCAGGCCCCTGTAGTCGGTGCGGACCAAGGTAGCTTAGCCGCCGTTAGTTACCCCCTGGCAGATCCCGAGCAGCCGGGAAAGCAGGCTGACTGGGTGACTGTGAGGAGGAAGCGTAGCCCTAAACAGAAGCCCCGTGTACACCGCCAACCCGTTCACATCTCTAACCGTTTTTCTCCACTCGATGACACACCCGCCGAGGATCAAACTCTGGTTATTGGCGACTCTGTTTTGCGAAATGTGAAGTTAGCGACACCAGCAACCATAGTCAATTGTCTTCCGGGGGCCAGAGCAGGCGACATTGAAGGAAATTTGAAACTGCTGGCTAAGGCTAAGCGTAAATTTGGTAAGATTGTAATTCACGTCAGCAGTAATGACACCCGGTTACGCCAATCGGAGGTCACTAAAATTAACATTGAATCGGTGTGTAACTTTGCAAAAACAATGTCGGACTCTGTAGTTTTCTCTGGGCCCCTCCCCAATCAGACTGGGAGTGACATGTTTAGCCGCATGTTCTCCTTGAATTGCTGGCTGTCTGAGTGGTGTCCAAAAAATGAGGTGGGCTTCATAGATAATTGGCAAAGCTTCTGGGGAAAACCTGGTCTTGTTAGGAGAGACGGCATCCATCCCACTTTGGATGAAGCAGCTCTCATTTCTAGAAATCTGGCCAATTTTCTTAAATCCTCCAAACCGTGACTATCCAGGGTTGGGACCAGGAAGCAGAGTTGTAGTCTTACACACCTCTCTGCAGCTTCTCTCCCCCTGCCATCCCCTCATTACCCCATCCCCGTAGAGACGGTGCCTGCTCCCAGACTACCAATAACCAGCAAAAATCTATTTAAGCATAAAAATTCAAAAAGAAAAAATAATGTAGCACCTTCAACTGCACCACAGACTAAAACAGTTAAATGTGGTCTATTAAACATTAGGTCTCTCTCTTCTAAGTCCCTGTTGGTAAATGATATAATAATTGATCAACATATTGATTTATTCTGCCTAACAGAAACCTGGTTACAGCAGGATGAATATGTTAGTTTAAATGAGTGAACACCCCCGAGTCACACTAACTGTCAGAATGCTCGTAGCACGGGCCGGGGCGGAGGATTAGCAGCAATCTTCCATTCCAGCTTATTAATTAATCAAAAACCCAGACAGAGCTTTAATTCATTTGAAAGCTTGACTCTTAGTCTTGTCCATCCAAATTGGAAGTCCCAAAAACCAGTTTTATTTGTTGTTATCTATCGTCCACCTGGTCGTTACTGTGAGTTTCTCTGTGAATTTTCAGACCTTTTGTCTGACTTAGTGCTTAGCTCAGATAAGATAATTATAGTGGGTGATTTTAACATCCACACAGATGCTGAGAATGACAGCCTCAACACTGCATTTAATCTATTATTAGACTCTATTGGCTTTGCTCAAAAAGTAAATGAGTCCACCCACCACTTTAATCATATCTTAGATCTTGTTCTGACTTATGGTATGGAAATAGAAGACTTAACAGTATTCCCTGAAAACTCCCTTCTGTCTGATCATTTCTTAATAACATTTACATTTACTCTGATGGACTACCCAGCAGTGGGGAATAAGTTTCATTACACTAGAAGTCTTTCAGAAAGCGCTGTAACTAGGTTTAAGGATATGATTCCTTCTTTATGTTCTCTAATGCCATATACCAACACAGTGCAGAGTAGCTACCTAAACTCTGTAAGTGAGATAGAGTATCTCGTCAGTAGTTTTACATCCTCATTGAAGACGACTTTGGATGCTGTAGCTCCTCTAAAAAAGAGAGCTTTAAATCAGAAGTGCCTGACTCCGTGGTATAACTCACAAACTCGTAGCTTAAAGCAGATAACCCGTAAGTTGGAGAGGAAATGGCGTCTCACTAATTTAGAAGATCTTCACTTAGCCTGGAAAAAGAGTCTGTTGCTCTATAAAAAAGCCCTCCGTAAAGCTAGGACATCTTTCTACTCATCACTAATTGAAGAAAATAAGAACAACCCCAGGTTTCTTTTCAGCACTGTAGCCAGGCTGACAAAGAGTCAGAGCTCTATTGAGCTGAGTATTCCATTAACTTTAACTAGTAATGACTTCATGACTTTCTTTGCTAACAAAATTTTAACTATTAGAGAAAAAATTACTCATAACCATCCCAAAGACATATCGTTATCTTTGGCTGCTTTCAGTGATGCCAGTATTTGGTTAGACTCTTTCTCTCCGATTGTTCTGTCTGAGTTATTTTCATTAGTTACTTCATCCAAACCATCAACATGTTTATTAGACCCCATTCCTACCAGGCTGCTCAAGGAAGCCCTACCATTATTTAATGCTTCGATCTTAAATATGATCAATCTATCTTTGTTAGTTGGCTATGTACCACAGGCTTTTAAGGTGGCAGTAATTAAACCATTACTTAAAAAGCCATCACTTGACCCAGCTATCTTAGCTAATTATAGGCCAATCTCCAACCTTCCTTTTCTCTCAAAAATTCTTGAAAGGGTAGTTGTAAAACAGCTAACTGATCATCTGCAGAGGAATGGTCTATTTGAAGAGTTTCAGTCAGGTTTTAGAATTCATCATAGTACAGAAACAGCATTAGTGAAGGTTACAAATGATCTTCTTATGGCCTCGGACAGTGGACTCATCTCTGTGCTTGTTCTGTTAGACCTCAGTGCTGCTTTTGATACTGTTGACCATAAAATTTTATTACAGAGATTAGAGCATGCCATAGGTATTAAAGGCACTGCGCTGCGGTGGTTTGAATCATATTTGTCTAATAGATTACAATTTGTTCATGTAAATGGGGAATCTTCTTCACAGACTAAAGTTAATTATGGAGTATAGCGAAAGCCATTGCTGTTTTGCATAAAGTAAAATATTCATTAAATAGTTATGGTTTATTAACATTGTACAATTCATTGATTTTCCCATATTTAACTTATTGTGTAGAAATCTGGGGATCAACATATACAACTTATATACAACCTTTGTTTATTCTGCAGAAAAGGGCTTTAAGGGTGATTAGCAACAGTGGTTTTAGAGATCCATCTAATCCATTGTTCATTAAGTACAGGGAACTTAAATTTCGTGATTTGGTCGATTTGAAAATATTACAAACAATGTACCAAGCAAATAAAAATACTTTACCAACAAACATTCAAAATATGTTTGAGAAAAGATTAAGTAGTTATAAACTGAAAGGAATAGAAGTCTTTAGAAAACCAAGATACAGAACCAGAGTAAAAGAACGGAGTATTGCAGTAAATGGTGTAAAATTATGGAACAATCTCAACAAAGAAATTAAAGAATTAAGGTCGCTTAAATTATTTAAAAAACGTATTAAACTAGATGTATTAAGTAAGTATGAAACTATAAAATAAGTTAGTGGGCTGTAAGGAAGTAAAAAAAAATGTAATTTGTTAATAATGTATAAAATGTTTTAAGTTTAAAAATGTAACCTGTCAGAGATGTAATCTATTTAATAATGGTCATAATTATGAAATAAGTCAGTGGTATGTGACAAATTAAAGAAATACAATCTGTTAAATAATGTTGAAAAATGACGCTGGATATTGAAAGATTGTATTGTAAAAAGGGGCAGAAAATATAAGACTTGTTCTTCTCGCTGCTCCTTTTCATTCTGGTAATGGAGATGCTTTATTTCTGCTTTTCTGTTTTTTTCTTTTAAATGAATGAAATAAATAAATAAATGAAAATGAAAAATGAGTTCCACAAGGTTCTGTGCTAGGACCAATTTTATTCACTTTATACATGCTTCCCTTAGGCAGTATTATTAGACGGTATTGCTTAAATTTTCATTGTTACGCAGATGATACCCAGCTTTATCTATCCATGAAGCCAGAGGACACACACCAATTAGCTAAACTGCAGGATTGTCTTACAGACATAAAGACATGGATGACCTCTAATTTCCTGCTTTTAAACTCAGATAAAACTGAAGTTATTGTACTTGGCCCCACAAATCTTAGAAACATGGTGTCTAACCAGATCCTTACTCTGGATGGCATTACCCTGACCTCTAGTAATACTGTGAGAAATCTTGGAGTCATTTTTGATCAGGATATGTCATTCAAAGCGCATATTAAACAAATATGTAGGACTGCTTTTTTGCATTTACGCAATATCTCTAAAATCAGAAAGGTCTTGTCTCAGAGTGATGCTGAAAAACTAATTCATGCATTTATTTCCTCTAGGCTGGACTATTGTAATTCATTATTATCAGGTTGTCCTAAAAGTTCCCTAAAAAGCCTTCAGTTAATTCAAAATGCTGCAGCTAGAGTGCTGACGGGGACTAGAAGGAGAGAGCATATCTCACCCATATTGGCCTCTCTTCATTGGCTTCCTGTTAATTCTAGAATAGAATTTAAAATTCTTCTTCTTACTTATAAGGTTTTGAATAATCAGGTCCCATCTTATCTTAGGGACCTCGTAGTACCATATCACCCCAATAGAGCGCTTCGCTCTCAGACTGCAGGCTTACTTGTAGTTCCTAGGGTTTGTAAGAGTAGAATGGGAGGCAGAGCCTTCAGCTTTCAGGCTCCTCTCCTGTGGAACCAGCTCCCAATTCAGATCAGGGAGACAGACACCCTCTCTACTTTTAAGATTAGGCTTAAAACTTTCCTTTTTGCTAAAGCTTATAGTTAGGGCTGGATCAGGTGACCCTGAACCATCCCTTAGTTATGCTGCTATAGACGTAGACTGCTGGGGGGTTCCCATGATGCACTGTTTCTTTCTCTTTTTGCTCTGTATGCACCACTCTGCATTTAATCATTAGTGATCGATCTCTGCTCCCCTCCACAGCATGTCTTTTTCCTGGTTCTCTCCCTCAGCCCCAACCAGTCCCAGCAGAAGACTGCCCCTCCATGAGCCTGGTTCTGCTGGAGGTTTCTTCCTGTTAAAAGGGAGTTTTTCCTTCCCACTGTAGCCAAGTGCTTGCTCACAGGGGGTCGTTTTGACCGTTGGGGTTTTACATAATTATTGTATGGCCTTGCCTTACAATATAAAGCGCCTTGGGGCAACTGTTTGTTGTGATTTGGCGCTATATAAAAAAATTGACTGATTGATTGATTGATCCAGGGGGCATCCGGAAAAGATGCCTGAGCCACCTCAGCTGGCTCCTGTTGACGTGGAGGAGCAGCGGCTTGAGTCCGAGCTCCTCACCCTATCTCTAAGGGTGAAATACCAGTAAACTGTCCAAACAGTCGCCCTGAGCTCAGGACAGGCGCTGACCTCACACACCAACTGCTCAGTCAACCCTTTAATGCAGAATTCAATTTAATTTGGAATGTTGAGCTTTTTTGTTTGCTGATGTTTGACCGACAGTATCGGAAGGTTTACGAGGTCCACACGTCGACTGAAAAGCAACCGACAGCCGTCTGAAATCCACCTTTAAGCCATCCTGTGAGACCAACACTGAGGTGGTTTTGTCCCGCGTAATGAACGGTTCCGTGGCGTGTCCCTCCGCTCCTCTTTCCATGACAAAAACTCCTCTAACAGTGGAATGTGCCGTTCATTTCTAAACTGGACGCTGTCTTGATCCGGTATGTCGTCTGACTAGCACAGGAATTGTGAAAAGAGTGGACATCAGCATTTTTTCGGCACATTGAGACAGACGTGCGGAGGAATAGTTAGTTATTTTGTTTGGTTTTGTTATATGTTAGTTCTCTTGCTGGTCTCTTTTCTGTTTGGGTTTTCTCTGTCCCTATCTCTCTTGTCTTTCTCTTGGTGCTTGGTGGTGGGCGTTTCCCTCTATCTGGCCACACCCTTGTTCTGGTGCTTTCCGCACACACCTGTTTCTAATTCTTCAGCTCATCACCTGGATGTATTTAAGGTTCACTGTTTGCACTAGTCCCTTGCCAGATCGATGTGCCTGTGCCTTCGCTTCCAGCACTGTTCCTTGTGTTTCCTCGTCCTGCTAGCCTCCTCGTGTGTATGACCACCTGCCTGTTAACAAAACCACGCCTTAGCCTGATGTTAGTTGTACTTTTGCTCTTGTTGGACTGCCTTTTTGTGTACCAGACCCAGCTTACTGTTTCAGTAAACCATTTTTACATACAGAGCTGCTTGTCTGAGTCCTGCATTTGTGTCCACCTGTTTTTGACCACCAAGCCTGATAATAACTTATAAACCAGTTCAGTGTTTGGACAGCAGGTTTGTAGTCGGTCCTGCTGGTCTGGTGGGGGTTCTCATTGGCCCAATTTCCCATGCATTGTGCAATCCATTTGGTAGTGCACGATCACCCCGGTCATGCTATCAGGGTGGAATAGAATAGAAGCTTTATTTGTCATTGTACACATCCATCTTGGGGTGCTGCTCCACAACTGAGTTTCAGAATAAGGAAAGATAAAAGAAGCTATCACTTATGACTCGTAAATAACTAACTTAAGGCACCGTCACACCTTGACGATTTAGCCAGCGTATGCCAACCGCATTAAAAACACTGACATAAGTTCAATAAGTTAAGGGTAAGTTTTTTTTTTTTTTATGAGTTAAGAGCACGTTGAGGCACGTTCAAACATGCTGAAGCTTGCTGATGTTCGTCCTGATAAGCTGAGCTACTCAAAAAAATTTTGACATGCTGAAAATTTTCAACACATGCCAGCGTGTGACTCACACGTCCACACACATGCTGGGCATAAGTTGTAGGTAAATTATGTGATTGTTGGCACACGATTCTTGTAATTTACTCATAAGTCTAAATCCATCCATTAATGCTGGCCACTGATTGGCTGAAAGCTGCGGTCTTCATGCAGATCGACTATTCACACAGGGAAAAAATATGAAGTCTGACCTGTTCATTTCAGTCCAATTCACCATCACAGACGGACACAAATCCACATAAAGCTCCTGATTTTTGAAAATGACCTCTGAAAATCCTTTAATTCATGGCTGGAAATGTAGCGTTTTAAAGCCAGTCCCTCGGTGGATTTTTCTGCTCCATGTGCATTTCTCATGTCGGTGCTGCACTCTGAACACACACAAGCGCTGTGATAATTTAAACTTTTAAAGCACTGTCGTTGTGGTGTGATCATCAGATGACCTGATTGATCGATCAGGGTGATCAGGCCTGATTAATACGCTGTTTAAACATTTAAAGCGCCGTGGCTTTTGGTGATCACCGCACCGACAGATCACACGGCACTTCATTCAGATAGCACCTGATCATGGTCGACTGGTGCTTTAAAAATTATTCAGGTCTGTGATGACCTGATCAGGTCTGATCAGGAAGCAGCCACTTGGCGCTTTAATCATTTAAAGAGTTACAGCCCTCCATTCATTCACGGCAGCATTTCCCACAGCCAGTCCACTCACCAGCATTCTGTACACAATGAAAATGGTCCACCAGGATAAAAAAATAAAAAAATAAATAAAATAATGTTTTATTACTCCGTTTCTGACCCACACCACACGGTGCAGTACCAACAAGAACCACCGTGTTGAAACGGGCTGTCAGCAGGTGCTGGATAATCGTCAAGGTGTGACAGCTGCATTAATTTATTAGACGTACGACAGCGTGTGCCAGCGTTTTTAATACGGCTAGCAGACGCTGGCTAAATCGTCAAGGTGTGACAGGGCCTAGCAGACCAAGTGAAAAATGTGAGCTATAAATAAGTGAAGAAATGTACAAACTATTTAAAACAAATAAAATGTACATTCTGGATAACGCAGAGGGAAAATTAGATTGGTACCACCCACCCCTTATAACCAACTTTAGACCCATTCATTAACAAGGAACTATGCAACATTTTTACCTCATCTTATTTTAGTTTGGGAGTAAACATAATGGCTAAATGACTTGTTCCGGGGAGAATAGAGGCTCTCTCTCCTTCCCCAGCATCTCACAGTGGAAAACCAGCCTTCTCAGGGACATCGACCAAACCGCCTTTGAATAAGAAATTCTCAGGTCTTGCAAGAAACAGGAACTAATTTTTTGGCACTACGATACTACGATGCCCCCTTAATTAGGCACCAGCCAGCAGCTATAAGAACAAGCCAACAAAGACTTTATTTCTTACATGTTCATCACCATGACAGAGCTGGCGGGAAAAACAAAGCAAAGAAAACCACTGTCGGAGGAAGTGAGGAAGAAAAAGAGCGTGTGACTGAGCGAGGGTCACGCGTTCTCAGAGTGGCAAAAGGGGTTAGTGAGTTTTTGCAACAATTTTATGAAATATGTACTCCGAGCTGTAGGGGGCGCTCCTTAGAGAAAAATGTGACCAAAAAACCAAAATGAGAAAATGGCGAAAAATGATGCAAGTTTGTCCATTCCTCTTTAAAATTTTGACAGATACAACCCCATTTCAAGCACAAACCATCAAAGCTGCAGATTTATTCCAAGAGGGATTAGAGTTTCAAATTAGGGATTAAATAAAGGAGGCTGGGATTCCTTCCATCATGTTTTAAATCAGCAGGTACAAAGACAAAATTACTGCTGACATCAGGAAAAAAATGTCTGAAAAGTCAAACTGAACATCAAATGAGAAATAATGAATCTGCTTAGTGTTTTATTTTGGTGATAACGTGACAAATGTTAGCATGAAAGGAGTGTAAATATTTACACAGAAAAATATGCAACGGGGGGGGAAATCACAGTGTAAAGTATTTAATTTGAAATTCTGGCCACGCCCACATCCCCACAGCTTTCTTTTTGTTGAAGTCAGTCTGGTTTTTTTCTGTGCTCTGAATCCATTATTTTAATCTGCAAGCATGCAGACACGTGGAGCCAGAACGGGCCCGGACTCAGCCGCACTGTCCTTCACTTTGCTTATAATTTGTCATTTTGCAGCTCCGAACATTCCGAGTTCACATTACCTGGGAAGGAAAAAGCCTCTTAAAACTTAATCGTTTGTAATACATCTCAGTCTGCAGCGTCTCAAGAAAATATAACAGAAACGGAGTCATGACCCAGAATGTTCTCTGCTCTCAAATGCTCTATGTGTCAGTCAGAAAACAAAAAATACATCCATCCATTTTCTTCCGCTTTATCCGGAGACGGGTCGCGGGGGCAGCAGCTCAAGCAAAGCCGCCCAGACCTCCAGATCCACACACACCTCCCCCAGCTCCTCCGGGGGAACCCCGAGGTGTTCCCAAGCCAGCCGAGAGACGTAGTCCCTCCAGCGTGTCCTGGGTCTTCCCCAGGGCCTCCTCCCGATGGGACGTGCCCGGAACACCTCTCCAGCGAACACCTCTTGCTTGCCTCTACTGGTGGTTGGCTCTCACTGCAGTATTGTATCACTTCCTGTTCCGGAGCACAGCGGTGTTTTTCTGTATCTGTTAGCTGTTTAATCTGCGCAGTTAGATTGATCTAGTTATCTAGATTACGATTTGTTTCCCAGTGTAATCTTTACGTGCCTTAACTAAAGCACTCCTTCTGCTGAATCACCTCTAAATTATTTACACATTATTCACTTTGCGTGTTTTTAGGAATCCGCTAGCTTAGCGTAGCTACTAGCTCTTAGCCGATTTAGCATGGCAGCTTCTCCAGTCTCTCCCGCACTTTTCTGCTCTGGGTGTGAAATGTTTAGTTATTCCTCGGCCTCCTTTAGCAGTAACGGTACTTGTAATAAGTGTAGCTTATTCGTAGCTTTGGAGGCCAGGCTGGGCGAATTGGAGACTCGGCTCCGCACCGTGGAAAATTCTACAGCTAGCCAGGCCCCTGTAGTCGGTGCGGACCAAGGTAGCTTAGCCGCCGTTAGTTACCCCCTGGCAGATCCCGAGCAGCCGGGAAAGCAGGCTGACTGGGTGACTGTGAGGAGGAAGCGTAGCCCTAAACAGAAGCCCCGTGTACACCGCCAACCCGTTCACATCTCTAACCGTTTTTCTCCACTCGATGACACACCCGCCGAGGATCAAACTCTGGTTATTGGCGACTCTGTTTTGCGAAATGTGAAGTTAGCGACACCAGCAACCATAGTCAATTGTCTTCCGGGGGCCAGAGCAGGCGACATTGAAGGAAATTTGAAACTGCTGGCTAAGGCTAAGCGTAAATTTGGTAAGATTGTAATTCACGTCAGCAGTAATGACACCCGGTTACGCCAATCGGAGGTCACTAAAATTAACATTGAATCGGTGTGTAACTTTGCAAAAACAATGTCGGACTCTGTAGTTTTCTCTGGGCCCCTCCCCAATCAGACTGGGAGTGACATGTTTAGCCGCATGTTCTCCTTGAATTGCTGGCTGTCTGAGTGGTGTCCAAAAAATGAGGTGGGCTTCATAGATAATTGGCAAAGCTTCTGGGGAAAACCTGGTCTTGTTAGGAGAGACGGCGTCCATCCCACTTTGGATGAAGCAGCTCTCATTTCTAGAAATCTGGCCAATTTTCTTAAATCCTCCAAACCGTGACTATCCAGGGTTGGGACCAGGAAGCAGAGTTGTAGTCTTACACACCTCTCTGCAGCTTCTCTCCCCCTGCCATCCCCTCATTACCCCATCCCCGTAGAGACGGTGCCTGCTCCCAGACTACCAATAACCAGCAAAAATCTATTTAAGCATAAAAATTCAAAAAGAAAAAATAATGTAGCACCTTCAACTGCACCACAGACTAAAACAGTTAAATGTGGTCTATTAAACATTAGGTCTCTCTCTTCTAAGTCCCTGTTGGTAAATGATATAATAATTGATCAACATATTGATTTATTCTGCCTAACAGAAACCTGGTTACAGCAGGATGAATATGTTAGTTTAAATGAGTGAACACCCCCGAGTCACACTAACTGTCAGAATGCTCGTAGCACGGGCCGGGGCGGAGGATTAGCAGCAATCTTCCATTCCAGCTTATTAATTAATCAAAAACCCAGACAGAGCTTTAATTCATTTGAAAGCTTGACTCTTAGTCTTGTCCATCCAAATTGGAAGTCCCAAAAACCAGTTTTATTTGTTGTTATCTATCGTCCACCTGGTCGTTACTGTGAGTTTCTCTGTGAATTTTCAGACCTTTTGTCTGACTTAGTGCTTAGCTCAGATAAGATAATTATAGTGGGCGATTTTAACATCCACACAGATGCTGAGAATGACAGCCTCAACACTGCATTTAATCTATTATTAGACTCTATTGGCTTTGCTCAAAAAGTAAATGAGTCCACCCACCACTTTAATCATATCTTAGATCTTGTTCTGACTTATGGTATGGAAATAGAAGACTTAACAGTATTCCCTGAAAACTCCCTTCTGTCTGATCATTTCTTAATAACATTTACATTTACTCTGATGGACTACCCAGCAGTGGGGAATAAGTTTCATTACACTAGAAGTCTTTCAGAAAGCGCTGTAACTAGGTTTAAGGATATGATTCCTTCTTTATGTTCTCTAATGCCATATACCAACACAGTGCAGAGTAGCTACCTAAACTCTGTAAGTGAGATAGAGTATCTCGTCAGTAGTTTTACATCCTCATTGAAGACGACTTTGGATGCTGTAGCTCCTCTAAAAAAGAGAGCTTTAAATCAGAAGTGCCTGACTCCGTGGTATAACTCACAAACTCGTAGCTTAAAGCAGATAACCCGTAAGTTGGAGAGGAAATGGCGTCTCACTAATTTAGAAGATCTTCACTTAGCCTGGAAAAAGAGTCTGTTGCTCTATAAAAAAGCCCTCCGTAAAGCTAGGACATCTTTCTACTCATCACTAATTGAAGAAAATAAGAACAACCCCAGGTTTCTTTTCAGCACTGTAGCCAGGCTGACAAAGAGTCAGAGCTCTATTGAGCTGAGTATTCCATTAACTTTAACTAGTAATGACTTCATGACTTTCTTTGCTAACAAAATTTTAACTATTAGAGAAAAAATTACTCATAACCATCCCAAAGACATATCGTTATCTTTGGCTGCTTTCAGTGATGCCAGTATTTGGTTAGACTCTTTCTCTCCGATTGTTCTGTCTGAGTTATTTTCATTAGTTACTTCATCCAAACCATCAACATGTTTATTAGACCCCATTCCTACCAGGCTGCTCAAGGAAGCCCTACCATTATTTAATGCTTCGATCTTAAATATGATCAATCTATCTTTGTTAGTTGGCTATGTACCACAGGCTTTTAAGGTGGCAGTAATTAAACCATTACTTAAAAAGCCATCACTTGACCCAGCTATCTTAGCTAATTATAGGCCAATCTCCAACCTTCCTTTTCTCTCAAAAATTCTTGAAAGGGTAGTTGTAAAACAGCTAACTGATCATCTGCAGAGGAATGGTCTATTTGAAGAGTTTCAGTCAGGTTTTAGAATTCATCATAGTACAGAAACAGCATTAGTGAAGGTTACAAATGATCTTCTTATGGCCTCGGACAGTGGACTCATCTGTTAGACCTCAGTGCTGCTTTTGATACTGTTGACCATAAAATTTTATTACAGAGATTAGAGCATGCCATAGGTATTAAAGGCACTGCGCTGCGGTGGTTTGAATCATATTTGTCTAATAGATTACAATTTGTTCATGTAAATGGGGAATCTTCTTCACAGACTAAAGTTAATTATGGAGTATAGCGAAAGCCATTGCTGTTTTGCATAAAGTAAAATATTCATTAAATAGTTATGGTTTATTAACATTGTACAATTCATTGATTTTCCCATATTTAACTTATTGTGTAGAAATCTGGGGATCAACATATACAACTTATATACAACCTTTGTTTATTCTGCAGAAAAGGGCTTTAAGGGTGATTAGCAACAGTGGTTTTAGAGATCCATCTAATCCATTGTTCATTAAGTACAGGGAACTTAAATTTCGTGATTTGGTCGATTTGAAAATATTACAAACAATGTACCAAGCAAATAAAATACTTTACCAACAAACATTCAAAATATGTTTGAGAAAAGATTAAGTAGTTATAAACTGAAAGGAATAGAAGTCTTTAGAAAACCAAGATACAGAACCAGAGTAAAAGAACGGAGTATTGCAGTAAATGGTGTAAAATTATGGAACAATCTCAACAAAGAAATTAAAGAATTAAGGTCGCTTAAATTATTTAAAAAACGTATTAAACTAGATGTATTAAGTAAGTATGAAACTATAAAATAAGTTAGTGGGCTGTAAGGAAGTAAAAAAAAATGTAATTTGTTAATAATCTATAAAATGTTTTAAGTTTAAAAATGTAACCTGTCAGAGATGTAATCTATTTAATAATGGTCATAATTATGAAATAAGTCAGTGGTATGTGACAAATTAAAGAAATACAATCTGTTAAATAATGTTGAAAAATGACGCTGGATATTGAAAGATTGTATTGTAAAAAGGGGCAGAAAATATAAGACTTGTTCTTCTCGCTGCTCCTTTTCATTCTGGTAATGGAGATGCTTTATTTCTGCTTTTCTGTTTTTTTCTTTTAAATGAATGAAATAAATAAATAAATGAAAATGAAAAATGAGTTCCACAAGGTTCTGTGCTAGGACCAATTTTATTCACTTTATACATGCTTCCCTTAGGCAGTATTATTAGACGGTATTGCTTAAATTTTCATTGTTACGCAGATGATACCCAGCTTTATCTATCCATGAAGCCAGAGGACACACACCAATTAGCTAAACTGCAGGATTGTCTTACAGACATAAAGACATGGATGACCTCTAATTTCCTGCTTTTAAACTCAGATAAAACTGAAGTTATTGTACTTGGCCCCACAAATCTTAGAAACATGGTGTCTAACCAGATCCTTACTCTGGATGGCATTACCCTGACCTCTAGTAATACTGTGAGAAATCTTGGAGTCATTTTTGATCAGGATATGTCATTCAAAGCGCATATTAAACAAATATGTAGGACTGCTTTTTTGCATTTACGCAATATCTCTAAAATCAGAAAGGTCTTGTCTCAGAGTGATGCTGAAAAACTAATTCATGCATTTATTTCCTCTAGGCTGGACTATTGTAATTCATTATTATCAGGTTGTCCTAAAAGTTCCCTAAAAAGCCTTCAGTTAATTCAAAATGCTGCAGCTAGAGTACTGACGGGGACTAGAAGGAGAGAGCATATCTCACCCATATTGGCCTCTCTTCATTGGCTTCCTGTTAATTCTAGAATAGAATTTAAAATTCTTCTTCTTACTTATAAGGTTTGAATAATCAGGTCCCATCTTATCTTAGGGACCTCGTAGTACCATATCACCCCAATAGAGCGCTTCGCTCTCAGACTGCAGGCTTACTTGTAGTTCCTAGGGTTTGTAAGAGTAGAATGGGAGGCAGAGCCTTCAGCTTTCAGGCTCCTCTCCTGTGGAACCAGCTCCCAATTCAGATCAGGGAGACAGACACCCTCTCTACTTTTAAGATTAGGCTTAAAACTTTCCTTTTTGCTAAAGCTTATAGTTAGGGCTGGATCAGGTGACCCTGAACCATCCCTTAGTTATGCTGCTATAGACGTAGACTGCTGGGGGGTTCCCATGATGCACTGTTTCTTTCTCTTTTTGCTCTGTATGCACCACTCTGCATTTAATCATTAGTGATCGATCTCTGCTCCCCTCCACAGCATGTCTTTTTCCTGGTTCTCTCCCTCAGCCCCAACCAGTCCCAGCAGAAGACTGCCCCTCCATGAGCCTGGTTCTGCTGGAGGTTTCTTCCTGTTAAAAGGGAGTTTTTCCTTCCCACTGTAGCCAAGTGCTTGCTCACAGGGGGTCGTTTTGACCGTTGGGGTTTTACATAATTATTGTATGGCCTTGCCTTACAATATAAAGCGCCTTGGGGCAACTGTTTGTTGTGATTTGGCGCTATATAAAAAAATTGACTGATTGATTGATTGATCCAGGGGGCATCCGGAAAAGATGCCTGAGCCACCTCAGCTGGCTCCTGTTGACGTGGAGGAGCAGCGGCTTGAGTCCGAGCTCCTCACCCTATCTCTAAGGGTGAAATACCAGTAAACTGTCCAAACAGTCGCCCTGAGCTCAGGACAGTTGCGCTCTCAGCAGTTGTGGGCGGTCTTTAAACTGTCTGGATCACTCCTTAATCTGTGTAATCCCCATAAAATCGTCCCTGAAAGCCATATTAATTTTCAGAATGGTGTCCACCTGGAGGTCTCTCACAGTTTCTGGAAAAAAATTGATGCAGCAAAGCTCCAAATCGTTCAGACATTTATTCGCAATAAAAAATAGATGAGAGGGGTGGACCACACCTCACTCAAAGCCTGCTCACAGGCGAATGACGCAACCGACAGGCTGTGAAAAACTCACGCATGCACACGAAGGTTCAAGCTTGGCTGATGTAATCACACGTGATTCAAATCCATATGGTTTTTGAAAAAAATAAAAAGGTCGGATACTTTTCTAACAGACCTCGTATATCCATCATCAGAAGAAGACTTGGGGCAACTCTGTGGAGCTTTGGACCCGTCCCCTCAGAACCGCTTATCAAGCTTTGATTTGATCCAGGTTTCAGACTTATGGTGTCAACATGTGGACACGTCCACTCTGTAGAGGATTTGGATGTCTGTCTATCCCCTGAGGGTTTGTCCCCCTTCCACCACTTGTCCTGGACAGGATCCTAAACTGTACCCGGGACTGCAGGCGGTCCTCCAGCCGTCAGGTGGATTAACACGTCACTCATGCCAAGTTCAAGTTCCCATTAAAACTCAGACATCAAGCCAGCAAACAATTCAATGTCACGTCGTTACTTTCAATGATGTTTCAAAGTGACGTTGCCACAACATAATTCAGAGGACTTACAGCAACGTTGTTGCCACGACACCACAGGAAGACAAAGTGGAGCCAACATGTTCATGTTTAAAGTAGCCTTTATCAAATAGTGGTCGTCCGTGATTCTTAAAATGTCACATTTTAAATTAATATCATATTCTAACTAAAAAAAGTGTTTCTCAAACTGTTTAAAAATGACTCCAAAGTCTAAGAGATTTCAGAAAAGTTGTATTATTTTCATATTTAACTTAACTCATATGCACATTTTTTTTGGGGGGGATATTTGATAGTTGGGTGGTATGAGATTTTTTTATTTTTTTTTTGTATTGTTTGAAAAGGTTTATAGCCACATTTATCACACCCAGATTTATATTAATCCAATCAATAGTCAAAGCAGTATAATCAATATTTAGAATGATATATATATATATATTTTAATTTGAAGTGCTGCCTACTCCTTGAAACCCTTAGACGGGTGAAGACAAGAGAAATGATCAGTTTGATAAATTGCTGATGAACTGTAGGACTCAGGTTGGGATCTGACCTGAACTCGCTCCTCGTAAGCGGCGATGTCTGTTTCAATGGCTTCGTGTTTCTTGGTGGCGGCTTCAACGGCCTGAAGGTCAAAACCAAAGTTATCCTGTAGGAGACAGAGGAAAGGAAGGAAGAAGAGGAAACAGCAAGAGGAAAGGCAGGAGGTTATAAAGAACTGAGAAATAAGAATCTGTGCTTTTTGTTTTTGTGGATTTACATCTTTAAGGTGTGAACACTAGAGGGAGCCGTTCAAACCACAGCAAACCTTTCAAAAACATCACTTCAGCAATTTTTCAGATTCATTTATTAAACTCAATCTCAGATGATTAAAATTCTGCACAAATTATGAGACCACGGTGATGTGTTAGAGTTTGACCTGAGAGACCAGCCTCTGGTTTTCACTCAGCCACGTTTCCCTCATGGCGGCTTTACGGTCGAAGCGCCGGGCGAGCTGCTCCAGCTTCTCTTGGCGAATGAGCTCCGTCCTGAGAGCCAACTCACGCTCATGTTCCGCTTTCTCCAGACGCTCCCACGCCTAAAAGAAAAGCAGACGGTAACACACATACATGTTCCTAAATGCCGCCCATGTACCCAAAACGCCACAACCTGCCGGTGGCTTTGATTACAAAACAAAAATAATCTTTTATCCCCAGTGTTGGTAAAATGTGTGGACACTTGGAAATGTGATGTATATACAGATTCTATTTTTATTTTTAGGATTTTTAAAAACATTTTGCAAAATAAATGATCACAGACATTCAACTTATATTTTGTCTTATTTTATGATCTATGACATCACAACCTAGAAATTCTGCACAAAAAAAACATTTCTGAGTTCTCTCAGCTGTGGTTGTGTGAAACATGAACCCACAGTGAGTTAAAAACAAAACACAACTGTCCACAGACTGCTCAGGGTTCAAACTGTTAACAGAAATCATTTCGAGATATTTGGACTTTTACAATAAAACCTGAACAAACATGAAAGGCAGAATTTGCACAACATTGTTTACTGCAGTGTTCCAACACTATGTGGCGCTGGAACAGACAATAACAGAGCAGTGGAAGAAGGCAGCAGCCGCGTTAACGCCAACCTTGTTGATGTCTGAGATGAGTTTGCCTTCACGGGGAGTGTAAACCTTCTGGTTGTTGGCTCTCATCTTGCTCTGGATGGTGAAGAGGAGAACCTCCAGGTTCCCCTTCTCTGTGAACCTACAAACAACACCCAGAAAGTCAAACATCACCTGTCTCTATGATGTCATAAAAGTATTCACAGAGGAAGTCACATGATTCAAGACTGTTTTGAAAAAAGTTCAACTCTACGGTGAAGCTGTGACGGCATAAAAGCTTCATCATGGGCATTTGGAGACACGACCGTACTGTCCAGAGTAAAAGTCGGGGGGGGCACTTTTTTCTCTGTATGTGGAACTCTCTTTTTAAACACAGAGTCTCCCTGGGGGCGACGTTTAAATTGAAAAAGAAAGTTGGACACATAAAAGTGTGATGGACAACATACAGGATATCTGATGCAGTTTGGACAACAGAAAGCAAAAAGAACAGAAACAGAAACAAAAAGACAGATTGCTGACCCACAACAAAAACACAAGTCTGTTTGAATTTTTTTGTTTATCAGCTCTTTAAATTTACAATTTTTCTGCAATGTACTTTTAGTGTTGGAGCATCTTTTTTTGTACCATATTTATAAGTCCCATTTTTTTACTACTTTGTGAGGCTCTGCGACTTACACTCCAATTTGACTGACATACCAACAAAAATCACAAGTTTGTTATTTATCAGATTCTACCAGGGATCAAAGAACTAAACAAAATAAACTTCAATAATAAAAGACTAAAAGGTAATAATTCAAAATGCACTAAAACAATGCAAAAAATATAATTTTTGAAAATCCCAAATTAAAGAGCTGATAATACAGAAAAAAATGTGCATCTTATACTCTAGAAGATACAGTGCATTGATTCCTGGGAAAGCCTGATATAAATAAAACTTATTATTATTATTATTATTATTATTAATAAATGTGTGATTCAAACTAGTAAAAACAAAAAACAAAACTGTGACTTATACTGTGGAAAAACCAGTGTGCATGCCTAAAATGTTTTCTCAGTTGAGTATTTGGAGTTCTAACGGTACGTTGGTCAGTAATTGTCGATTCTCGGCTGCACAGTGTTTGATATTTAATTTGTGAATGAACGTGCAGACTGACTTGGGTGGTTTCTCCACGGTGCGGTACGTGTTGAAGGCCTGCAGCTGCTGCTGGACTCCCACCAGAGAGTTCGCAAACTTCCTGTTGTTGAGGATGATGATGGTCTGCTCGATCCACTCCAACAGATCCGACGCCAGAGACTCGTACTTGTCAATCATCTTCTCAGTCTCGATGGCATTGTCAAGGACCTGTAACACGCATATCTTTGGTTAAGGCTTTGGATAGCGCCCCCTACAGGCTGCAGTGTACATTTAAAGTCCTCCTGTTTGATCTACAGTCGCAAGTAGAAAAAAACCTTCACACCGTCTTGTCATGTTTCCATGCAGAGATAAAATAAAAATAACATCACGGAGGTCAGACACAAATGTTTCATCAGTGCAAGAAGAGACGTCGTCACCTTGCCGATCCTCTTCCCCTCCACCTTCAGCGCCTTCATCTTGGAGAAGTAGTGATAGTAGGTCACCACGTAGGTGATGATGGATTTCTCATCAGGATGGTCCACGCTGATGTCTGCACACCAACAAAACAGACTCTGTGTCCACATTACTGTTCAAACACTGGGACGGATTATCTGGGAGGTGCAGGTTTGTTTCTAAGCCTGATGTGGCTTCTCGCTCACCTTCAGGGTCCAGTAACTTGGTGAGGCCCAGGTGCTGCTCGGCCAGGTTGAAGGCATTCTGCAGGTTGTAGTGAGCATTTGATTTTTTCAGTTTATCAAAATCGATCAGGTCCGGTCTGCAAGGAGGAACAAACTAATCAGGCACAGTCTGAGGTGGAGTTTGAGTCACTCACAAACTGGCACATTTGGAGGTTTAATGAGGCACAGTGTAGACTTCCTACATGTCTGTGGATCAATGTACACTTGGAACTCCAGAGACCCTTCGTACACATATGAGGACATGTTTTTTCCCCCAAAACATTACACAAAATTAAAGCTTGAGTCTTAGGACAGTCAGGCACAGTGTAGACTTCCTGAAGATGATTTTAGTGTATAATGAGGCACCGTTTTGAGTTTACACATGTACAATATTGAGTTTATACACTTATGAAGACAGCTGCTCTGTATAACGAGGCACAGTGTTGAGTTACGTATATTTTAAGATAGCTGCTTTGTACAATGAGGTACAGTGTTGAGTTTACACATATTTGAAGATAACCGTTCTGTACAATGAGGTCCAGTGTAGAGTTTACAAACATTTGAAGATAACCGTTTTGTATAATGAGGTCCAGTGTAGAGTTTACAAACGTTTGAAGATAGCTGTTTTGTATAATGAGGTCCAGTGTAGAGTTTACAAACATTTGAAGATAGCTGTTTTGTATAATGAGGCACAGTGTTGAGTTTACACATATTTGAAGATAACCGTTCTGTACAATGAGGTACAGTGTAGAGTTTACAAACGTTTGAAGATAACTGTTTTGTATAATGAGGTCTAGTGTAGAGTTTACAAACATTTGAAGATAGCTGTTTTGTATAATGAGGCACAGTGTTGAGTTTACACATATTTGAAGATAACCGTTCTGTACAATGAGGTACAGTGTAGAGTTTACAAACGTTTGAAGATAACAGTTTTGGATAATGAGGTCCAGTGTAGAGTTTACAAACATTTGAAGATAGCTGTTTTGTATAATGAGGCACAGTGTTGAGTTTACACATATTTGAAGATAACCGTTCTGTACAATGAGGTACAGTGTAGAGTTTACAAACGTTTGAAGATAGCTGTTTTGTATAATGAGGTCCAGTGTAGAGTTTACAAACGTTTGAAGACAGCTGCTCTGTATAATGAGGCACAGTGTTGAGTTCCCACCTAGTTATTTAAAGTACTGAGTAATGAGGCAGGGTTTCAGTTTGTGTAATGAGGAAGCTTTGACCTTCTTGTTTGAATGGTGAGACACAGCGTCAGCTTGTACCTGTGTTTGTGGATGAGGGCGTTGAATGCCATCCCGTCTCTCCAGCTGGTGGTGAAGTTGTGGATGTTGACGTTTGGATATCTGGACATAAAATCAACTTGTCAGCATTTTCAGACTTTGCAGCTCAGTGAATTCTGGCTCACTAACTCTGTGTAAATAAACCACAACATTTATATTTTTCTAATAATTCAAACCTTCTTATGTCATTACAATTAAAAACATTTTTTAATCATGTCAAAAAGCAGTACATGAATAAGAAATCAAAGACATTTAGAAGTCATATGATGATGAAGGTTGGTTGATAATTTCAGTTTCTGTGACTCAGAATATTTGCAGATGACTCGAGTATCTCTGCTAATAATATTTTCCAGATCACAAATCAATATTTCAGAAAAACGATCTTGTTATTGAGGTTTCTTCTATTTCTTTTGTCACTGTATTTAAAACTTGACAAACATGTTTTTTTTCCTTTCAGAAAGGAGGACAGGAACCCACAGGGATGATGGGAAATGTAGTATTAACCGTACAGAGGCAGGAACGCTGTAATAAAACAACACAGGACTTTTATTTTGACATTCAGGAAGAATGGGAAGAATCACAGCCACTGTGACTGTGACATCAGAGCCACTAAGGACAAACCTGGATTCATGGGAGTGGCCAGCTGTACAGCCCAAATCAGATTTGATTAATTTGATGAAGAGTTTTCAAATAAAAGCCGCAGATTTTTCGAATTCTTCTTTGTCTTTCGGCTGTTCCCGTTAGGGGGCGACACAGCAGATCAATCGTTTCCATCTCACCCTGTCCTCTGTATCTTCCTCTGTCACACCAATCACCTGCATGTCCTCCCTCAGCACATCCATAAACCTCCTCTTTGGCCTCCCTTTTCTCCTCCTGCCTGGTGGATCCATCCTCAGCATCCTCCTCCCTATATACCCTGGGTCCCTCCTCTGCACATGTCCAAACCATCTCAATCTCACCTCTCTGACTTTGTCTCCAAACCGTCCCACCTGAGCTGTCCCTCTGATATGTTAATTCCTAATCTTGTCCATTCTTGTCACTCCCAATGAGAATCTCAACATCTTCAGCTCTGCCACCTCCAGCTCTGCCTCCTGTCTTTTTGTTAGTGCCACCGTCTCTAAACCATACAACATAGCTGGTCTCACTACTGTCTTGTAAACTTTCTCCTTCACTCTTGGTGATATTCTTCGGTCACAAATCACTCCTGCCACCTTTCTCCACCCACTCCACCCTGCCTGTACTCTCTTCTTCACCTCTCTACCACACTCTCCATTACTTTGAACAGTTGACGCCAAATATTTAAACTCATCTACTTTCACCACTTCTACTCCTTGTAACTGCACTATTCCACTGGGCTCCCTCTCATTCACACACATGTACTCAGTCTTGCTTCTATTGACTTTCATTCCCCTTCTCTCCAAAGCATATCTCCACTTCTCCAGACTAGACTCAACTTGCTCTCTACTCTCACTACAGATCACAATGTCATCTGCAAACATCATAGTCCATGGGTACTCTTGTCTTATCTCATCCGTCAACCTGTCCATCACCACTGCAAACAAGAAAGGACTCAAAGCTGATCCTTGGTGTAATCTCACTTCCACCTTGAATGAGTCTGTCATTCCTACTGCGCATCTCACCGCTGTCACACTATTCTTGTACCACAACTCTTCTCTTGGCACCCTATCATAAGCTTTTTCTAAGTCCACAAACACACAATGTAACTCTTTCTGGCCTTCTCTGTACTTCTCCAACAGTATTCTCAGAGCAAACATTGCATCTGTAGTGCTCTTTCTCGGCATGAAACCATATTGCTGCTCACAGATCTTAACCTGTTTTCTAAGCCTAGCTTCTACTACTCTTTCCCCTAACTTCATGCTGTGGCTGATCAGCTTTATGCCTCTGTAGTTACTGCAGCTCTGCACATCACCCTTGTTCTTGAAAATAGGAACCAGCACACTTCGTCTCCACTCCTCAGGCATCCTCTCACTTTCCAAGATTTTATTAAACAATCTGGTTAGAAACTCTACTGCCATCTCTCCTAGACATTTCCATGCCTCCACTGGAATGTCATCTTGGCCAACTGCCTTTCCACTCTTCATCTTCTTCATAGCAGCCCTCACTTCTTCCTTGCTAATCTCTTGTACTTCCTGATTTACTCTCACCACATCATCCAGCCTTTTCTCTCGCTCATTTTCTTTATTCATCAGCTCAAAATGTTCCCTCCACCTTCTCAGCACACACTCCTCACTTGTCAGCACATTACCATGTGCATCTTTTACCACCCTAACCTGCTGCACATCCTTTCCAGCTCTGTCCCTTTGTCTGGCCAATCGGTACAAGTCCTTTTCTCCTTCCTTACTACGCAACTTCTTGTACAGCTCACAATATGCCTTTTCCTTTGCTTTTGCCACTTCTCTTTTCACCTTACGCCGCATCTCCTTGTACTCCTGTCTACTTTCTTCATCTCTCCAACTATCCCAAAACTTTTTCGCCAACCTCTTTCTCCTTATGCTTTCCTGGACCTCTTCATTCCACCACCAAGTCTCCTTGTCTTCCTTCCACTGTCCAGATGTCATACCCAGTACTGTCCTAGCTGTCTCCCTCACCACATCTGCAGTACTTTTCCAGTTGTCCAAAATTGCTTCCCCTCCAACCAGTGCCTCTCTCACCTGCTCGCTAAATTTCACACAACAGTCTTGCTCCTTCAGCTTCCACCATCTGATCCTTTGTTGAGCTCTCACTCTCTTCTTCTTCTTTACGTCTAAAGTCATCCTACAAACAACCATCCTATGCCGTCTAGTGACACTCTCTCCTGCTACCACCTTACAGTCTCTGATTTCTTTTAGCTTGCATCTCCTATAAAGAATGTAGTCCACCTGTGTGCACCTTCCTCCACTCTTATATGTTACCCTGTGCTCCTCCCTTTTCTTAAAGTAGGTATTCACCACAGCCATTTCCATCCTTTTTGCAAAATCAACTACCATTTGTCCTTCCCCATTCCTATCCTTGATACCATATCTACCCATTACTTCCTCATCACCTCTGTTCCCTTCACCAACATGCCCATTGAAGTCTGCTCCTATCACCACTCTTTCATGCTTGGGCACACTCTCCACCACCTCATCTAACACACTCCAGAAATCTTCTTTCTCCTTCATCTCACAACCTACCTGTGGGGCATATGCACTGATGATATTCATCATCACCCCTTCAATTTCCAACTTCACACTCATCACCCTGTCAGACACTCGCTTAACCTCCAACACACTTTTAACATACTCTTCCTTTAAAATGACCCCAATACCATTTCTCTTCCTGTCCTCACCATGGTACAACAACTTGTACCCACCGCCGATGCTCCTGCTCTTACTTCCCTTCCACTTGGTCACTTGCACACACAATATGTCTACCTTTCTCCTCTCCATCATATCAGCCAGCTCTCTCCCTTTACCAGTCATACTGCCAACATTCAAAGTCCCCACTCTCATTTCCATCGTTCTAGTTTTCTTCTTCTCCCGCTGTTCGTGGCAACGTGTTCATCCTCTTCTTCGTTGTCTTCGCCCAGCAGTAGCCCAATTTCCACCGGCACCCTGTTGGGCAACAGCAGCGGTGGCAGACGTTGTTAACCCGGGCTGCGACTGATCCGGTATGGGAATTCGATTCTTAGTCTGCATTGTTGGGTTGGCTTCTTTTATGCCGGATGCCCTACCTGACGCAAACCTCCTCATTTATCCGGGCTTGGGACCAGCACTCAGAATGTACTGGCTGCACACCCCATGTGGCTGAGTTGCAGATTTTTCAAATATAAAAATGAAAAAGCAAATTTTTCAAATCATATTTAAAACAGAGAAAAACTCTGCATAGATGCGCAAATGTAGCGCTCGTACCTCCACCACTGGTTCTCACTGCAGGAGAGTCCATCACGTTTTTATTTACACCATCAAAGAGACGTCAACAATCTCTCAGTCCTCATTACCAACAGTCATGATTAGTTTTTTCTTGAGAAATTGGCAAAAATATTAATAACTATTAAGGATTTAAAACATTCATTATATGTTTTATATGACACCTAAATAGATCTGTCATTTTATGTGATTGATATATTTTACTTAGAATTAGAGAGGTGTTTCTTCTTGGAGCAGGAATCGGGGGCAACAGGACCCAGCGGTTCGCTCCAGCTGGAATCTTAAATAAATAAGTAAATAAATAATTGCTTCAACAACTGCTCGAGATTTCCCTGTGAATACTGTGGCTGCAAGATTTAACTTTCTCTTATCATGGAAGCATCTTCATGAAAAGCTAATGGAGGTGTGCAATAGAGAGAAACGGACGGAATGCATAAATAGCATCAAGAATGCACACTAGTGACATCACCCATGCAATGGGATAATGGATGTCACATGACATCAAATCAACCAATCAAGTGACAAGGATCTATTTAGGTGTCATATACTGTAAACTCGTTAACGGTTCTGTTTCGCTTGCCAAGTTTCCAGAAAATCAGTTCTACAGTTTTTTTTTTTTTTATAAATTTGTAATGTCAAAGAGAGAAAACAGAAATCTGTGGATTACATTATCCAGAACCACTTCAACTTTTAACAGAATCTTCCACGGCTTCATCAGAACCACAACAAACAAACAAATAAATAACATCCTCTCACCCCGCGGTCTTCATCTGGCACCACAGCAGCAGCGCGTCTTTAGCTGACTTCTTCTCCTTATTGTCCTCCGTCTCCACACTGATGTCCTGGATCTGCACACACAGAGCTAATGTCATCACACGAGGTCATATGACTGTTAGCAAGAGACGTACACTCCTCAACACTTCAGGTTACACTTGTTTCTGCAGGATTTTCTTTTTTGCATAATTGTGCACTTTTTTGCACACCATCTGTCCAAACTTTGTTCCTGATGGGAAGTGTTCTTTGCCAGCAGAATTTTTTTCCAATTACCAGTTCAATGTTTTGGAAAAACACATTAATTAATAACAAAATTCAGAATTGAGTAACTCCTCTCAGCTTTCCAAGAATTTAGGAAAAGTAATAATTACATTTTTTCCCCCAAAATACTGTGTCGAAAACGGTCCTCAAATTCCTTAACGGCCGTCACAGAAAAATACCCGAAACTTACAAATTTTCCAAAACACTTTCAACTTCAGAAACAGATTGTCACCATGGAAACAACCCTAACATTCTTAAACAAGCATTTTGTGTGTGTGTCTTTTTTGTAAATGTATCTGAGCCAAACAGTAGAACATCTCACCTTCATCGAGTCACGTTCATCAGTTTGACTCACGAATCAGCAGCATTACCACCAAAGCTCACACGCCAACTCCGTGTGCTGCCACCGCCGCCATCAGTCTGCGCTCGGCTCCATTTTATCCAGCCGAGGATTTAAAACCACTAAAAACAGTTTTTTTTTTAATCCTCATGGCTTAGAAAAGCTAAATCCTTTTCGCCCATTTTCCCAACTGTTCACCATCTCTAACGATGACATCATCCTCGGAGTGAGATTGAAGCGGCGGTGGCATGATGGTGCCCATCCGTCAAACACATAAGTGATTTAACAGACGCCTCCTGATCAGGAGAATAAAGATTCCACCATGTCACATATTTAGGATTAAAAATGATTTAAAGTTACCCTGTGTGTTAAATCTCAGCACAAATAATGATAACATTTAATTAAACATAAAATCAACATTTACAATTCAAACTATTAATTTAAAAAAGAAAATCATCTATTTTGAAGGTTAATTAAATACACAATTCTTTAAGAAAACATTTTCATTCTACCCAAATGGTTTAAACTACTTTTAAACTAACTTCAAACAGTTTAAAATTAATGAAAGCAGATAATTACTCTACTTTGCTCTAAATCGGTGGCAAAACAGAAGAAGTTGCTTTCTTTAAAATCACCTGGTTTCTTTAAAACCATCTGTGGGATTGGAGCTGAACTCCTTCAGGTGGAGATGTTGTTCTCCTGGCATTGAAAACAATATTTGTTTCTATTTGGGTGACAGGTATCATCACAAAAGTCTACGTGCAGCTCTGTTGGCCTTTGATAGGAACCAAACTCCTGAATACCGTACCATACCATACCCTTTATTTATATAGCACATTTCACAAACACAGTTTCCAAAGTGCAGTACACACACACAAAAAAACAAAAACAAAAAACAACACACAGAGGACCACACACTCACGTGGTACTAAAAGCCAAAGCATAAAAATGGGTCTTTAGACGAGACTTAAAACACTCTACAGTGGGGGCTGTTCGGATATTAAGGGGCAAATCATTCCACAGCTGAGGGTCCACCACAGAAAAAGCCCTGTCTCCCCTGGTTTTAAGTCTTGTCACAGGCACCACAAGCTGGAACTGGCCCTCAGACCACAAAACACGGGGAGGCTGATAAATTCGGATGAGGTCCAAAATGTACGTTGGGGCCAGTCCATTCAAAGCTTTAAAAACAAACAATAAAATCTTAAAATCAACTCTAAAACGAACTGGAAGCCAGTGCAGAGATGCCAGAACTGGAGTAATGTGCTCTCGCCTTCTGCTCCCAGTTAAAAGACGCGCAGCAGAATTCTGGACCAACTGTAAGCGAGAAAGTGCATTTTGGCTAATGCCGATAAAAAGTGCATTAAAGTAGTCTAAACGAGACGACACAAAAGTGTGCACGACTTGTTCAAAGGCACTGAAAGATAAAAAAGGTTTAACTTTGGATAAAAGACGCAAATGATAAAATCCAGATTTGACAACGGCGTTTACCCGCTTGTCAAATTTAAAATCTTTGTCAATAATGATGCCGAGGTTGGTGACAGACTGTTTCATGTACTGTTTAAGAGGTCCCAGGTCCAAGAGGGGGTCAATCTTTCCAAATAAAATGACCTCTGTTTTATCCTCATCCGCAGAAGCAAGGTTTTTGAGTGGCAGGTAAATCTGGCAGTCATCTGCATAAAAATGATATTGTAAGCCATGATTTTTGACTCAGTGGGAGGAGGTAGAGGGCAAAAAGAACAGGCGCTAGAATTGACCCCTGCGGTACTCCAAAATTTAGAGACGCAGAGGAAGAGGTGAAATCCCCCAATTTGACAGAGCAGCTCCTCCCACTGAGATAAGACCTGAACCACTCCAGGGCAGTCCCCCTAACCCCCACACAGTTTTCTAAGTGATTTAAAAGAGTTGTGTGGTCGACTGTGTCAAACGCAGCTGACAAGTCTAAAAGGACTAAAATGGCAGAATCACCAGAATCAGTCACTAAAAACAAATCATTAAAAACCTTTAAAAGTGCCGACTCTGTACTATGAAGGGCTTTATAACCTGACTGAAAAATATCAAAAATGCCATGTGCTTCTAAGAAAAACTGCAACACATTTCTCTAAAATTTTAGCCAAAAAAGGCAGTTTAGAAATTGGCCTAAAATTGCAGACATTTGCAGAATCAAGGCTTGTTTTTTCAGAAGGGGCTCAATAACTGCCTCCTTACAAAACAGAGGAACAACACCAGACAGCAGACTGCTATTTATAATGTCAAGGACATTAGGGCCAATAGTTGTCCAGACTTCTTTGAACAGTCGAGGAGGAACAGGGTCAAGTGGACTCGAAACAAGCTTAAGTTCATAGACAACTTTAGACAGACATGCAAGAGACACTGGCTCAAAATGACAAATGAGCAAGGCATGTCTGGAAAAGGGCTACCTGAAGAAGTCTGAATATTGGCTCTAATTCTTTCCACTTTCTCAGTAAAAAAGTGCAAAAATGCATTACAAGTGTCAGGTGTTGATTCTAACCCTGTGGGCTGAGCGGGGTTAAGCACTGTCTCAATAGTTTTAAAAAGAACATGTGGATTATTAACATTACTGGAGACCACCTCAGAAAGATATTTAATCTTTTTATCTTTCACCATGTTCTGATATGCGACCCAGGTCTCCTTTAAAATATCATAAGAGACTTGCAGTCCATCTTTTTTCCACCTGCGCTCAGCTCTTCTACACGCGCGCCTGGCTTCATGCGTCCTGTCATTCAGCGCCCTGTCATGAATGAACAGAAGCACACAGGCACGTCACATGCAGCACCTCTAGAGGTAAGATAAAAAACTGTTCAGTCTGTTTTTTATTAGAAAATTGGTGTTGTGCATTTTGGTGCGGATGTGAACTTTTCATTTTATGATTGAAGCCTACAGTGTGTGATTAGTGCCTGTAACGTGCTGTTGCATCAAATTACAGGTTATACAAATTAAAGACATATTACTGTACAGTCTGCATATTTATTTCAAACCATCATTAAAGTCAGGAATTCTGTTGATTATTTATATTTTGTTGTTAATTTTCATGTTCAGTTCAATTTCGTGGTCGCATGGATGTGCTATTGTGCATCGCTGTTTTATACACCATGGACCCGCCATGTGGCACTTCCTGATTATTGTGCTCTTTACACACCAGAGATAACCTACACTGGACTTCAGACCAGGTCTTCGCTGACAGATGATATGAACACACAAACTCAGTTTCAGACCAACATGCCCACATGAGCACGTAGAGGATTTTAACTAGTACAGCTGCATCCTCCTTATTAGATACTGATTATATTTATTACTTATATTTTATATTTATTTTATATACTTATATATTTATTACTTATTTATGTTTATCATTATTTATTACATCACAGTTTCACCCGTCATAAAAACACAAAGCCTTTTATATTTTACTTCCTTATCACAGAACACCATTAATCAATAACCGTTAATCAGAACGACTTTGACTCATCGATGGCTGTGACTCAATGAGTTCAGGATGCAGTTTGAGGAGGATGTGGTACCTGGAAGCGGAGGATAATGGTCCAGATGAGTCCGAGCGTGAGGCGGTGGTTTCCATCCACGATGTCATGCGAGCCCATGTTCTCCAGGTGGACCCGCTGCTCCTTCAGGAACTGCAGAGCTTTATCCACATTCTCCAAACAGTGGATACGCATCCGACCCTTGGTGGGTTTGGGCTGGAAGAAAAACAGATCCGCTCTATTTATTATTACTGCACAATAAGTGTCCATCGAGCAGAACTGTGAACAGGTTTTCAGTTGCAGACAAAGAGAAGAAACCAGCTGGAGACCCAGCTGAGCGCTTTCAAACCCGACACGTTTACCAGGAAACCAAACATCCAACACTGAACATTACTCATCAGTGTTACATCATCTTAAGCACTTTCAGAAGAATAAACATAAATAAATAAATAAATAAATAAACGACTGTGGTTTTCCAGCAATAAACTACAGCGCCACCTTCTGGTCTTCAGATTAATCACATAAATAAAATCAAAGTAAAATAAATATTTATGACTCAACAGAATCACCAGAAGAATTTCATGATTTCAAATCTGGATTCAACTGAAGCATTTCATTTTGTTCAGTCTGGTTTTATTGACCTGATTTTGCTGTTTAAACAGAAGCATTTTAATAATTCATGGTTCGGCCCCAGTTTGTGTTCACTGTGCTTCATGAAACCTGCTTCATTCATCTCAAAGTCGTCAACCAAGAGACGTGAGAAAAAACCTGAGCTAGCTAGCTTAGTCGCTACAATGGTGCACCCGTCCAGTTAGCTATGGCTAGTTAGCATGTAGGTTTGTGAAGACTTAACACAAAATATGTGTTAGACTTAACACATTCTGCTAACACACACACACACACACACACACACACACACACACACACACACACACACACACACACACACACACACACACACTATTTTGAATGTTGATATGAATATTTAAAAAGCTGCAGTACAGTAAGTGAGTCCTGTCCGTGCTCTGGGGTCTGCGGGACCCGATGGGACTGGGACTTAACCCCAGAACCTGTAGCATGAAGCGTGTGAGACTCTGTGACTGCCACCAAACAGGACACCAGTCCATCACAGGTTATCTCCCCAGAGCAGGGACCATTTACAGCTGTGTGGACCAGAGACCCAGACATGTCGTCTGAAACAGACCTGGAATCACAGCTGGATTTATTCCAAATCCTCTCAGTTGGACTAAAAATACATACCGGTAAATAAATAAAATGTGTAGATCCACTGCAGAAGAAATAAAGTTCCTCACTGGCAGAGATATTCATCCTGCAGGATTTACATAACATGTGTCCTCCGTCCAAACTACGAGGACCACATCCAACATAAACACCAGGAGAACTCTGGCAGAGGTTCAGATACTTTGGACTCTGCTGGTGGCAGAAATCCAGTGACGTGTTTCAGTGTGGGTGGAGTCACCTCCAAACCAAAAACTAATCATGTCAATCATCATCATCATCATCATCAGGTGTTTGAGGGGACTCTGATCAAGTCTGAGGTCTTGCACTCAGTCCAGGGGTTTGAGGGGACTCTGATCCAGTCTGAGGTCTTGCACTCAGTCCAGGGGTTTGAGGGGACTCTGATCCAGTCTGAGGTCTTGCACTCAGTCCAGGGGTTTGAGGGGACTCTGATCCAGTCTGAGGTCTTGCACTCAGTCCAGGGGTTTGAGGGGACTCTGATTAGGGTTGGGTATTGAGAACCGGTTCTTTTCGAGTATCGTTAAGAAATGATTCGATCCACCAACATCAATAGTCTTTTTGCTTAACAATTCCCTTATCGGTCCTTCAGAGCAGCCCTTGTTTTTGAGGGTGTTTGTCAGGAAAATGATCATTTGTCTATGTTGATTACAGATCCTGCAGCGGGTCTGTAATCAACCGTTTCTGCAGCGCGACACCACTGTCCATCTCCACATCTGTGTATACAGTCGTCCATTTCTCCTTCTGTTTGTCCGTCTCTTCATCAGTCCATCTCCACATCTGTCTGTCCATCCACCTATCAGTCTGTTTGTCTGTCCAACCATCTCCCCATCTGTCCATCCATCCGTCTCCCCGTGTCCCCAACTGTCTATCTGTCTGTCTGTGGATCCTGAAACTCAGAGAGTGAACTACAACAAACTGTGCTTCAGTTTCTTTTTCTCCTTTTGTCACTTTAACATTCTTTTCTTTTGACATCACAAAGCTCTGATGAGCATCAAAATCAGACGTTTGACTGACGTCCTCAGTCAGGTGGTGGAGGCCAGCGTTCACGTTCTATGATTGCATGAGCTAATCTCTCCACGCTAAAGAATTCCTGAAACAACAATCCAGGGAAGGAGCAGGAAGACGGATCAGGGATTGAAGTGGAAAACCGCGGCTTCCAGTGAGTCAAAGTCCAACCACGTGTCGTTTCTAGCTGCGCACCTGAAACACTCGTCTACCTGCTGAAGAGTCAAACTCATTAAGATTGTGGTTTTCCCCGCTGGGTGACGCACGATACACTGACCACGCCCTGTGTTGGGACAAAGGTGGTGAACCCACCACAGGGTCACGTGTTGGACGTTGTCATGTGCTGTTTATTCACTGACAACCAAGTGTGATAAAAACAAAGACGGTTATGGTTCTGACAATCATTAACCAGCCACAACCAGGCCCCGCCCCCTTTAACAACCATTAATCAGCTATAACTCATCAGGGCCGCTCTGTATTGGCAGCGAGTTTAGTTCTATCTGCTGTGTGTCTGATTGGAACGCAGCCACAGCACGTCCAGAGTGCGCACGGACCTTTAGTTAACCGCTAGTTAACCTTCTGATCTTCACTCAGGAGCCTGTGACACAGATTATTCAGAACACTTAAAGCTGAATAATTCTTTTCATCCAGATAAAGAAACACCTGAACGCTGATCAGAACTCAAATCTTGGACTGTCTGATACATAACGAGAGACAAAGACAAAGGTAGGGGGCGCTACCACAGACACAAAGGTAGGGGGCGCTATCACAGACACAAAGGTAGGGGGCGCTATCACAGACACAAAGGTGGGGCGCTATCACAGACACAAAGGTAGGGGGCGCTATCACAGACACAAAGGTAGGGGGCGCTGTCACAGACACAAAGGTAGGGGGCGCTATCACAGACACAAAGGTAGGGGGCGCTGTCACAGACACAAAGGTAGGGGGCGCTCTCACAGACACAAAGGTAGGGGGCGCTATCACAGACACAAAGGTAGGGGGCGCTGTCACAGACACAAAGGTAGGGGGCGCTGTCACAGACACAAAGGTAGGGGGCGCTATCACAGACACAAAGGTAGGGGGCGCTGTCACAGACACAAAGGTAGGGGGCGCTATCACAGACACAAACGTAGGGGGCGGTATCACAGGCACAAAGGTGGGGCGCTGTCACAGACACAAAGGTAGGGGGCGCTATCACAGACACAAAGGTGGGGCGCTGTCACAGACACAAAGGTAGGGGGCGCTATCACAGACACAAAGGTGGGGCGCTGTCACAGACACAAAGGTGGGGCGCTGTCACAGACACAAAGGTAGGGGGCGCTATCACAGACACAAAGGGTGGGGCGCTGTCACAGACACAAAGGTGGGGCGCTGTCACAGACACAAAGGTAGGGGGCGCTGTCACAGACACAAAGGTAGGGGGCGCTCTCACAGACACAAAGGTAGGGGGCGCTATCACAGACACAAAGGTAGGGGGCGCTGTCACAGACACAAAGGTAGGGGGCGCTATCACAGACACAAAGGTGGGGCGCTGTCACAGACACAAAGGTAGGGGGCGCTGTCACAGACACAAAGGTGGGGCGCTGTCACAGACACAAAGGTAGGGGGCGCTATCACAGACACAAAGGTGGGGCGCTGTCACAGACACAAAGGTAGGGGGCGCAATCACAGACACAAAGGTAGGGGGCGCTGTCACAGACACAAAGGTGGAGCGCTATCACAGACACAAAGGTGGGGCGCTGTCAAAGACACAAAGATAGGGGGCGCTATCACAGACACAAAGGTGGGGCGCTGTCACAGACACAAAGGTAGGGGGCACTGTCACAGACACAAAGGTAGGGGGCACTGTCACAGACACAAAGGTAGGGGGCGCTATTACAGACACAAAGGTAGGGGGCGCTGTCACAGACACAAAGGTGGGGCGCTGTCACAGACACAAAGGTAGGGGGCGCTATCACAGACACAAAGGTAGGGGGCGCTGTCACAGACACAAACGTAGGGGGCGCTGTCACAGACACAAACGTAGGGGGCGCTGTCACAGGCACAAAGGTGGGGCGCTGTCACAGACACAAAGGTAGGGGGCGCTATCACAGACACAAAGGTGGGGCGCTGTCACAGACACAAAGGTAGGGGGCGCTATCACAGACACAAAGGTAGGGGGCGCTATCACAGACACAAAGGTGGGGCGCTGTCAAAGACACAAAGGTAGGGAGCGCTATCACAGACACAAAGGTAGGGGGCGCTATCACAGACACAAAGGTAGGGGGCGCTGTCACAGACACAAAGGTGGAGCGCTATCACAGACACAAAGGTGGGGCGCTGTCACAGACACAAAGGTAGGGGGCGCTATTACACACACAAAGGTAGGGGGCGCTATCACAGACACAAAGGTGGGGCGCTATCACAGACACAAAGGTAGGGGGCGCTATCACAGACACAAAGGTGGGGCGCTGTCACAGACACAAAGGTAGGGGGCGCTATCACAGACACAAAGGTGGGGCGCTGTCACAGACACAAAGGTACGGGGCGCTGTCACAGACACAAAGGTAGGGGGCGCTGTCACAGACACAAAGGTGGGGCGCTGTCACAGACACAAAGGTACGGGGCGCTATCACAGACACAAAGGTAGGGGGCGCTATCACAGACACAAAGGTGGGGCGCTGTCACAGACACAAAGGTAGGGGGCGCTATCACAGACACAAAGGTAGGGGCGCTATCACAGCACACAAAGGTGGGGCGCTGTCACAGACACAAAGGTAGGGGGCGCTATCACAGACACAAAGGTGGGGCGCTGTCAGACACAAAGGTAGGGGGCGCTATCACAGACACAAAGGTAGGGGGCGCTATCACAGACACAAAGGTGGGGCGCTGTCACAGACACAAAGGTAGGGGGCGCTGTCACAGACACAAAGGTAGGGGGCGCTATTACAGACACAGAGGTAGGGGGCGCTATCACAGACACAAAGGTAGGGGCGCTATTACAGACACAAAGGTAGGGGGCGCTATTACAGACACAAAGGTGGGGCGCTATCACAGACACAAAGGTAGGGGGCGCTATTACAGACACAAAGGTAGGGGCGCTATTACAGACACAAAGGTGGGGGCGCTATTACAGACACAAAGGTAGGGGGAGCTATAACAGACACAAAGGTGGGGCGCTATTACAGACACAAAAATAGGGGGCGCTATTACAGACACAAAGGTGGGGCGCTATCACAGACACAAAGGTAGGGGGCGCTATCACAGACACAAAGGTAGGGGGCGCTGTCACAGACACAAAGGTAGGGGGCGCTATCACAGACACAAAGGTGGGGCGCTGTCACAGACACAAAGGTAGGGGGCGCTATCACAGACACAAAGGTGGGGCGCTGTCAAAGACACAAAGGTAGGGGGCGCTATCACAGACACAAAGGTAGGGGGCGCTATCACAGACACAAAGGTAGGGGGCGCTGTCACAGACACAAAGGTGGAGCGCTATCACAGACACAAAGGTGGGGCGCTGTCACAGACACAAAGGTAGGGGGCGCTATTACACACACAAAGGTAGGGGGCGCTATCACAGACACAAAGGTGGGGCGCTATCACAGACACAAAGGTAGGGGGCGCTATCACAGACACAAAGGTGGGGCGCTGTCACAGACACAAAGGTAGGGGGCACTGTCAAAGACACAAAGGTGGGGCACTGTCACAGACACAAAGGTACGGGGCGCTATCACAGACACAAAGGTAGGGGGCGCTATCACAGACACAAAGGTGGGGCGCTGTCACAGATACAAAGGTAGGGGGCGCTGTCACAGACACAAAGGTAGGGGCGCAATCAAGGACACAAAGGTAGGGGGCGCTATCACAGACACAAAGGTAGGGGGCGCTGTCACAGACACAAAGGTGGAGCGCTATCACAGACACAAAGGTGGGGCGCTGTCACAGACACAAAGGTAGGGGCGCTATCACAGCACACAAAGGTGGGGCGCTGTCACAGACACAAAGGTAGGGGGCGCTATCACAGACACAAAGGTGGGGCGCTGTCAGACACAAAGGTAGGGGGCGCTATCACAGACACAAAGGTAGGGGGCGCTATCACAGACACAAAGGTGGGGCGCTGTCACAGACACAAAGGTAGGGGGCGCTGTCACAGACACAAAGGTAGGGGGCGCTATTACAGACACAGAGGTAGGGGGCGCTATCACAGACACAAAGGTAGGGGCGCTATTACAGACACAAAGGTAGGGGGCGCTATTACAGACACAAAGGTGGGGCGCTATCACAGACACAAAGGTAGGGGGCGCTATTACAGACACAAAGGTAGGGGCGCTATTACAGACACAAAGGTGGGGGCGCTATTACAGACACAAAGGTAGGGGGAGCTATAACAGACACAAAGGTGGGGCGCTATTACAGACACAAAAATAGGGGGCGCTATTACAGACACAAAGGTGGGGCGCTATCACAGACACAAAGGTAGGGGGCGCTATCACAGACACAAAGGTAGGGGGCGCTGTCACAGACACAAAGGTAGGGGGCGCTATCACAGACACAAAGGTGGGGCGCTGTCACAGACACAAAGGTAGGGGGCGCTATCACAGACACAAAGGTGGGGCGCTGTCAAAGACACAAAGGTAGGGGGCGCTATCACAGACACAAAGGTAGGGGGCGCTATCACAGACACAAAGGTAGGGGGCGCTGTCACAGACACAAAGGTGGAGCGCTATCACAGACACAAAGGTGGGGCGCTGTCACAGACACAAAGGTAGGGGGCGCTATTACACACACAAAGGTAGGGGGCGCTATCACAGACACAAAGGTGGGGCGCTATCACAGACACAAAGGTAGGGGGCGCTATCACAGACACAAAGGTGGGGCGCTGTCACAGACACAAAGGTAGGGGGCACTGTCAAAGACACAAAGGTGGGGCACTGTCACAGACACAAAGGTACGGGGCGCTATCACAGACACAAAGGTAGGGGGCGCTATCACAGACACAAAGGTGGGGCGCTGTCACAGATACAAAGGTAGGGGGCGCTATCACAGACACAAAGGTAGGGGCGCAATCAAGGACACAAAGGTGGGGCGCTGTCACAGACACAAAGGTAGGGGGCGCTATCACAGACACAAAGGTGGGGCGCTGTCACAGACACAAAGGTAGGGGGCGCTATCACAGACACAAAGGTGGGGCGCTGTCACAGACACAAAGGTAGGGGGCGCTATTACAGACACAAAGGTAGGGGGCACTATCACAGACACAAAGGTGGGGCGCTATCACAGACACAAAGGTAGGGGGCGCTATTACAGACACAAAGGTGGGGCGCTATCACAGACACAAAGGTAGGGGGCGCTATCACAGACACAAAGGTGGGGCGCTATCACAGACACAAAGGTAGGGGGCGCTATTACAGACACAAAGGTAGAGGGCGCTATTACAGACACAAAGGTGGGGGCGCTATTACAGACACAAAGGTAGGGGGCGCTATAACAGACACAAAGGTGGGGCGCTATTACAGACACAAAAATAGGGGGCGCTATTACAGACACAAAGGTGGGGAGCTATCACAGACACAAAGGTAGGGGGCGCTATCACAGATACAAAGATAGGGGGCGCTATTACAGACACAAAGGTGGGGCGCTATCAGAGATACAAAGGTAGGGGGCGCTGTCACAGACACAAAGGTAGGGGGCGCTATCACAGACACAAAGGTAGGGGGCGCTGTCACAGACACAAAGGTAGGGGGCGCTATCACAGACACAAAGGTAGCGGGCACTGTCACAGACACAAAGGTAGGGGGCGCTATTACAGACACAAAGGTGGGGCGCTATTACAGACACAAAAATAGGGGGCGCTATTACAGACACAAAGGTGGGGCGCTATCACAGACACAACGGTGGGACGCTATTACAGACACAAAAATAGGGGGCGCTATTACAGACACAAAGGTGGGGCGCTATCACAGACACAAAGGTAGGGGGCGCTATCACAGACACAAAAATAGGGGGCGCTATTACAGACACAAAGGTAGGGGGCGCTATTACAGACACAAAGGTGGGGCGCTATTACAGACAAAAATAGGGGGCGCTATTACAGACACAAAGGTAGGGGGCGCTATTACAGACACAAAAATAGGGGGCGCTATTACAGACACAAAGGTAGGGGGCGCTATTACAGACACAAAGGTGGGGCGCTATTACAGACAAAAATAGGGGGCGCTATTACAGACACAAAGGTAGGGGGCGCTATTACAGACACAAAGGTGGGGCGCTATCACAGACACAAAGGTGGGGCGCTGTCACAGACACAAAGGTAGGGGGCGCTGTCACAGACACAAAGGTAGGGGGCGCTATCACAGACACAAAGGTGGGGCGCTGTCACAGACACAAAGGTAGGGGGCGCTATCACAGACACAAAGGTGGGGCGCTGTCACAGACACAAAGGTAGGGGGCACTTTCACAGACACAAAGGTGAGGCGCTGTCACAGACACAAAGGTAGGGGCGCTATCACAGACACAAAGGTAGGGGGCGCTATCACAGACACAAAGGTGGGGCGCTGTCACAGACACAAAGGTAGGGGGAGTTATCACAGACACAAAGGTAGGGGGCGCAATCACAGACACAAAGGTGGGGCGCTGTCACAGACACAAAGGTAGGGGGCGCTATCACAGACACAAAGGTGGGGCACTGTCACAGACACAAAGGTAGGGGGCGCTATCACAGACACAAAGGTAGGGGGCGCTATCACAGACACAAAGGTGGGGCGCTGTCACAGACACAAGGGTAGGGGGCGCTGTCACAGACACAAAGGTAGGGGGCGCTATTACAGACACAAAGGTAGGGGGCGCTATCACGGACACAAAGGTGGGGCGCTATCACAGACACAAAGGTAGGGGGCGCTATTACAGACACAAAGGTAGGGGGCGCTATTACAGACACAAAGGTGGGGCGCTATCACAGACACAAAGTTAGGGGGCGCTATTACAGACACAAAGGTAGGGGGCGCTATCACAGACACAAAGGTGGGGCGCTATCACAGACACAAAGGTAAGGGGCGCTATCACAGACACAAAGGTGGGGCGCTGTCACAGACACAAAGGTAGGGGGCGCTATCACAGACACAAAGGTGGGGCGCTGTCACAGACACAAAGGTAGGGGGCACTTTCACAGACACAAAGGTGAGGCGCTGTCACAGACACAAAGGTAGGGGTGCTATCACAGACACAAAGGTAGGGGGCGCTATCACAGACACAAAGGTGGGGCGCTGTCACAGACACAAAGGTAGGGGGCGCTATCACAGACACAAAGGTAGGGGGCGCAATCACAGACACAAAGGTGGGGCGCTGTCACAGACACAAAGGTAGGGGGCGCTATCACAGACACAAAGGTGGGGCGCTGTAACAGACACAAAGGTAGGGGGCGCTATCACAGACACAAAGGTAGGGGGCGCTATCACAGACACAAAGGTGGGGCGCTGTCACAGACACAAGGGTAGGGGGCGCTGTCACAGACACAAAGGTAGGGGGCGCTATTACAGACACAAAGGTAGGGGGCGCTATCACGGACACAAAGGTGGGGCGCTATCACAGACACAAAGGTAGGGGGCGCTATTACAGACACAAAGGTAGGGGGCGCTATTACAGACACAAAGGTGGGGCGCTATCACAGACACAAAGTTAGGGGGCGCTATTACAGACACAAAGGTAGGGGGCGCTATCACAGACACAAAGGTGGGGCGCTATCACAGACACAAAGGTAAGGGGCGCTATCACAGACACAAAGGTGGGGCGCTGTCACAGACACAAAGGTAGGGGGCGCTATCACAGACACAAAGGTGGGGCGCTGTCACAGACACAAAGGTAGGGGGCACTTTCACAGACACAAAGGTGAGGCGCTGTCACAGACACAAAGGTAGGGGGCGCTATCACAGACACAAAGGTGGGGCGCTGTCACAGACACAAAGGTAGGGGGCGCTATCACAGACACAAAGGTAGGGGGCGCAATCACAGACACAAAGGTGGGGCGCTGTCACAGACACAAAGGTAGGGGGCGCTATCACAGACACAAAGGTGGGGCGCTGTCACAGACACAAAGGTAGGGGGCGCTATCACAGACACAAAGGTAGGGGGCGCTATCACAGACACAAAGGTGGGGCGCTGTCACAGACACAAAGGTAGGGGGCGCTGTCACAGACACAAAGGTAGGGGGCGCTATTACAGACACAAAGGTAGGGGGCGCTATCACGGACACAAAGGTGGGGCGCTATCACAGACACAAAGGTAGGGGGCGCTATTACAGACACAAAGGTAGGGGGCGCTATTACAGACACAAAGGTGGGGCGCTATCACAGACACAAAGTTAGGGGGCGCTATTACAGACACAAAGGTAGGGGGCGCTATCACAGACACAAAGGTGGGGCGCTATCACAGACACAAAGGTAAGGGGCGCTATCACAGACACAAAGGTGGGGCGCTGTCACAGACACAAAGGTAGGGGGCGCTATCACAGACACAAAGGTGGGGCGCTGTCACAGACACAAAGGTAGGGGGCGCTATCACAGACACAAAGGTGGGGCGCTGTCACAGACACAAAGGTAGGGGGCGCTATTACAGACACAAAGGTAGGGGGCGCTATCACGGACACAAAGGTGGGGCGCTATCACAGACACAAAGGTAGGGGGCGCTATTACAGACACAAAGGTAGGGGGCGCTATTACAGACACAAAGGTGGGGCGCTATCACAGACACAAAGTTAGGGGGCGCTATTACAGACACAAAGGTAGGGGGCGCTATCACAGACACAAAGGTGGGGCGCTATCACAGACACAAAGGTAGGGGGCGCTATTACAGACACAAAGGTAGGGGGCGCTATTACAGACACAAAGGTGGGGCGCTATAACAGACACAAAGGTGGGGCGCTATTACAGACACAAAAATAGGGGGCGCTATTACAGACACAAAGGTAGGGGGCGCTGTCACAGACACAAAGGTAGGGGGCGCTATTACAGACACAAAGGTGGGGCGCTATTACAGACACAAAGGTGGGGCGCTATTACAGACACAAAAATAGGGGGCGCTATTACAGACACAAAGGTGGGGCGCTATCACAGAGACAAAGGTAGGGGGCGCTATTATAGACACAAAAATAGGGGGCGCTATTACAGACACAAAGGTAGGGGGCGCTATTACAGACACAAAGGTGGGGCGCTATTACAGACAAAAATAGGGGGCGCTATTACAGACACAAAGGTAGGGGGCGCTATTACAGACACAAAAATAGGGGGTGCTATTACAGACACAAAGGTGGGGCGCTATCACAGACACAAAGGTGGGGCGCTGTCACAGACACAAAGGTAGGGGGCGCTGTCACAGACACAAAGGTAGGGGGCGCTATGACAGACACAAAGGTGGGGCGCTGTCACAGACACAAAGGTAGGGGGCGCTATCACAGACACAAAGGTAGGGGGCGCTATCACAGACACAAAGGTAGGGGGCGCTATCACAGACACAAAGGTGGGGCGCTGTCAGAGACACAAAGGTAGGGGGCGCTATCACAGACACAAAGGTGGGGCGCTGTCACAGACACAAAGGTAGGGGGCGCTGTCACAGACACAAAGGTGAGGCGCTGTCACAGACACAAAGGTAGGGGCGCTATCACAGACACAAAGGTAGGGGGCACTATCACAGACACAAAGGTGGGGCGCTGTCACAGACACAAAGGTAGGGGGCGCTATCACAGACACAAAGGTAGGGGGCGCAATCACGGACACAAAGGTGGGGCGCTGTCACAGACACAAAGGTAGGGGGCGCTATCACAGACACAAAGGTGGGGCACTGTCACAGACACAAAGGTAGGGGGCGCTATCACAGACACAAAGGTAGGGGGCGCTATCACAGACACAAAGGTGGGGGGCGCTATTACAGACACAAAGGTGGGGCGCTATCACAGACACAAAGTTAGGGGGCGCTATTACAGACACAAAGGTAGGGGCGCTATCACAGACACAAAGGTGGGGCGCTATCACAGACACAAAGGTAGGGGGCGCTATTACAGACACAAAGGTAGGGGGCGCTATTACAGACACAAAGGTGGGGCGCTATTACAGACACAAAGGTAGGGGGCGCTATAACAGACACAAAGGTGGGGCGCTATTACAGACACAAAAATAGGGGGCGCTATTACAGACACAAAGGTGGGGCGCTATCACAGACATAAAGGTAGGGGGCGCTATCACAGACACAAAGGTGGGGCGCTATCAGAGACACAAAGGTAGGGGGCGCTGTCACAGACACAAAGGTAGGGGGCGCTGTCACAGACACAAAGGTAGGGGGCGCTATCACAGACACAAAGGTAGGGGGCGCTGTCACAGACACAAAGGTAGGGGGCGCTATCACAGACACAAAGGTAGGGGGCGCTGTCACAGACACAAAGGTAGGGGGCGCTATTACAGACACAAAGGTGGGGCGCTATTACAGACACAAAAATAGGGGGCGCTATTACAGACACAAAGGTGGGGCGCTATCACAGACACAAAGGTAGGGGGCGCTATTACAGACACAAAAATAGGGGGCGCTATTACAGACACAAAGGTAGGGGGCGCTATTACAGACACAAAGGTGGGGCGCTATTACAGACAAAAATAGGGGCCGCTATCACAGACACAAAAATAGGGTGCGCTGTCACAGACACAACGGTAGGAGGCGCTATCACAGACACAAAGGTAGGAGCGCTATCACAGACACAAAGGCAGGGGGCGCTGTCACAGAGACAAAGGTAGGGGGCGCTATCACAGACACAAAGGTAGGGGGTGCTATTACAGACACAAAGGTGGGGCGCTATCAGAGACACAAAGGTAGGGGCGCTGTCACAGACACAAAGGTGGGGCGCTATCACAGACACAAAGGTAGGGGCCGCTATCACAGACACAAAGGTAAAGGGTGCTACCACAGACACAAAGGTAGGGGGCGCTGTCACAGACACAAAGGTGGGGCGCTGTCACAGACACAAAGGCAGGGGGCGCTGTCACAGAGACAAAGGTAGGGGGCGCTGTCACAGACACAAAGGTAGGAGTGCTGTCACAGACACAAAGGTAGGGGGCGCTGTCACAGACACAAAGGTGGGGCGCTATCACAGACACAAAGGCAGGGGGCGCTGTCACAGAGACAAAGGTAGGGGGCGCTGTCACAGACACAAAGGTAGGGGGCGCTGTCACAGAGACAAAGGTAGGGGGCGCTGTCACAGAGACAAAGGTAGGGGTGTTGTCACAGACACAAAGGTAGGGGGCGCTGTCACAGAGACAAAGGTAGGGGTGCTGTCACAGAGACAAAGGTAGGGGTGCTGTCACAGAGACAAAGGTAGGGGGCGTTACCACAGAGACAAAGGGAGGGGGCGCTGTCACAGAGACAAAGGGACGGGGGCCATTCATAACACCTATAAACATAAAATTTTTCTCCTCGTCACATATCGATTTTTAAAAATCTCGTGAGAAAGTAATCTGCTCTGGAAATTAAAACAAAGTCACTTGACCCACCAGCCTCTCTCCTGATAGGACCTCCAGCAGCTTGATGAGCATTCGTCCGTCCCTCAGGTCCACGTACAGGTCAGTGATCCGGCAGGACACTCTGGACAGGTGGGAGTTGACCCACTTAGTGAAGGTTTTCTTCTGCACCGCCTCCCGCTCATCTGCACATGCACAAAGAAAGAACATGATCAAAGCAACACATCACTCCAGAAGCACAACCTGAACGCACAACACATACGAACATGAGGAAGGAAGTCAGACGGACAACATACAGTCCAAAAACCAAAGCAGAGACAAACCAAATTATTCACAAAACCTGCTAAAAGCAATGTCCTACACATCGCTGCTGCTGCCAAAAATAAAACATGAAAGCTTGAGTTTGCCAGAAGGCACATGGGAGCGTGGTGCTGAGATCAGTTTAACTTTTTAATTAAAGTCTTTGTGTTCCAAGTTTCTAGCCCAGCCCACTTTGTTTGCAGATAAACTGAAGGCTTGAACTGCTTTTTATTTAAACTGCTGCTAATCATCACACACAAATATTTGAATGAATGAATGAATGAATTTATTTATTCAGCACACACAGACAACAAAAAAAAGACAATAACAAAACACATAAAAAGAATAACGTACAGTGAACCCGTGTGGCCGAAAGGGTGAAGGCAGAAGCAAAGCTTATGAATACCCTCCCATTATACCATATACATATATAAATATATACTCATAGTAACAATACTAAAAAATGTGCATGAACAATGTAACTTAATCAATCACTAACATTTCAAAACACAACCAAACAAGCAAGAGTGCACAATCCCAAGCACAATGACAAAACTGATTAACCTAATCCTTCAAACTATAACGGGTAAATATATTCTTTTTGTAAAGCCTTTTAAAGCCAACTCATATACCAAGTATTTTAATATTATCAGGACAATTATTCCAAATATTAACACCCCTAATGGAGACACAATGACCTTTTACAGTAGTATGGATCTTTAATTTCTCAAATGATAATGTTCCTCTCAAATTGTAGCTGGAGTTGCTCATTTTAAACAGATCCTGGACAGGTTGAGGCAAAGGCTTATTTTTGACTTTATACATAATTTGTATTGTGATGTATGAATGAATGAATGAATGAAAACTGTTTATTTCGAACATTTGATACACCAACAATTACAAGATAGATCAGTGAAGACAACAACAAAAAAGTTCCTACTGTGTACCCAACATGTCCGAAAAAGGGTACGGTGAAGCATCAGCTTATTTATCCCTACCCCTTCTTCCCCACAACCAGTAATACCCTTTGCCACATATACACATAGATTCCTACACACCTAAACCGATATCAATATATATATATATATATATACATATATATACACATACACATATACATACACACATCAACATACATACACATATATACACATATACATACACAAACATAAATATACACCTACACATACCTACTTACATACAAAATACTATATATTTACAAGCCGAAGCAAAAAACAAAAACACCCTAATCCTCATTACCCTTCCTCCTCCCTATACCTAGAAAAAACCATATTTTTGTACCGCTGTTTGAACTGGTTCATGCTTGGACATTGCTTGAGCCCCACTCCCAATCTGTTCCACATCCTCACCCCACAGACAGAAATACAGAAACCTTTTAATGTTGTTCGTGCCCACTGATGCTTTAAATTAAATTTCCCCCTCAGACTGTAATCCCCTGATCTGTTAAAAAACATATTTTTAATATTTGCTGGAAGTAAATTGTTTATTGCTTTATACACAGTTTGTACTGTTAGAAAATGAACCAAGTCTGTGAATTTTAAGAATTTGGATTGTAAAAATAGTGGATTTGTATGATCTCTATAGCCAGTATTATGAATAATTCTTATAGCTCTTTTCTGCATTACTGATAGTGATTGTGTTGTACCTTTATAAGTATTACCCCATACCTCTGCACAGTACTGTAAATATGGTAAAACCAGTGAGCAGTAAAGAATGCGGAGTGAGTTGTGGTCCAGAATATGTTTCGCTTTGTTTAGAACTGAAATGCTTCTTGACAGTTTACTTTGTATATGTTTTATATGAGTCTTCCAGTTTATCTTATCATCTATTATCACCCCCAGAAACTTATTTTCATGTACCCTTTCAATATCTACCCCCTCGACTTGTAACTGAACCTGTATGTCTGTATTACAATAGCCAAATAACATGTATTTTGTTTTACTTAAGTTTAATGATAATTTGTTTCTGTCAAACCATATTTTCAATTTTCCCATTTCTATACTGATCCTCCTCAGTAACTCCTGCAAATCCCCCCCTGAACAAAAAATGCTTGTGTCATCTGCAAATAATACTAATTTTAATATTTTGGAAACATTGACAATATCATTTATATAAATTAGAAACAGTTTTGGACCCAATACTGACCCCTGTGGGACGCCACAAGCATTGTCCAAGCATGATGATGTATATTCCCCCAACTTCACAAACTGTTTTCTGTTACTTAAGTAGCTTCTCACCCAGTGCAACACCAACCCCCTAATCCTATACTGTTCAAGTTTATAGATTAATATGTCATGATTGATTGTATCAAAAGCCTTTTTAAGGTCTATAAATATTCCAACTGAATGTAATTTGTGGTCTATGGCGTTTGTAATCTCCTCAACTGATTCTATTAATGCAAGTGATGTTGAACTATGTGCTCTGAATCCATATTGACTATCAGTAAGTAATTTATGTTTATTTATGAATTTGTCTAATCTATTATTGAATAACTTTTCTAATAATTTGGAAAATTGTGGAAGCAAAGAAACAGGTCTATAATTCGTGAAGTGGTATCTATCCCCAGTCTTATACAGCGGCACAACCTTAGCTATTTTCATTTGATTGGGAAATTTACCGGTTTGAAATGATAAGTTACAGATGTATGTTAATGGTTCTACAATCCATTCAATGACCTGTTTTACCACCACCATATCAATTTCATTTAAATCGGTAGATGTTTTATATTTACAATTATTCACAATGTCTATAATTTCTTTTCCATCCACTGCTGTGAGGAACATTGAACAGGGATTTCTTTCTATGAGATTATTATCCCAATCCTCAGGTTGGGAATCGGGAATTTTTTCTGCCAAGCTTGGTCCAATATTTACAAAAAAATTATTAAAACCGTTGACTACCTCATCCTTATTTTCCTTCTTGACATTATTATCAATGAAATACTGAGGGTAACTCTGTTTTTTATTACCATTTTTGATAATGCTATTTAATATATCCCATATTCCTTTAATATTGTTTTTGTTATTATATAATATGTTACTATAATATTCCTTCCTACATACCCGTATAATATTAATCTATTTTTGTATTTCTTATATCTATTTTCTGCCTCTTTAGTCTTTAGTTTATGAATTCTCTATACAGTGTATTTTTCTGATTACATGCATTTCGTAACCCTTTCGTCATCCATGGTCGAGCTTGGATTTTTTCTTTTTCTGT